>NC_091201.1:15996922-16296922 GCF_040958095.1 Procambarus clarkii
CTCTCTCTCTCTCTCTCTCTCTCTCTCTCTCTCTCTCTCTCTCTCTCCTCTTTTTCTCACTCTCTTTCTGTTTATCTGTTTCTTACCTGTTTCTCTATCTCTCTCCCTGTCACTTTCTATCTCACTCTCTTACTATCCCTCTCTTTTATATATCCACCCCTGTTGAAGGAGTTTTCAGTACTTCCCTCTTCTCTTTAAGGAGTGATCAAGACCACCCACTCCCGTTGAATTAGTCATACGGTACACACTACTGATGAAGAAGTGGTCAAGGGTTACATACTAATGTTAAAATATTGGTCAAGGTGTACACACTATTTAAGAAAGATTTCTACACATTTCTGTTGATGAAATCGTGAAGGGCTATCCACTAATGATCAAGTTGTGAAGGGCTATCCAATTCTCAAGAAGAAGTGGTCAAGGAACTCCCACCACAGTTGAAGGAGTGGTGAACGGTTATTCACTACTGTTGAAGGAGTAGTCAAGGGCTTCCAATTACTTATGAACACGTGGTTCAACCACTACTGTTGAAAAAGTTGTGAAGGGATTCTCTCTCCTGCTGGTGTAGTGGTCAAGGGGTACCAACTACTGTTGAAGAAGGATAAATGGGTACCCAGTACTGTTGGTATAAGGTTCATTGAGTACCCACTATTGCTGGTGTAGGGTTAAGGGTACCAAGTACTGTTGACATAGGGTTCACATAATTCCCACTATTGATTGTGAAAGGTAAACGGGTTCCCAGTAATGGTAAAGGAGTGGGCAAAGGTTAACCACTACTGTTAAAAGAGGGGTCAAGGGCTACCCACTACTGTTGAAGAGTGGTCAAGGGCTGCCCACTACTGTTGAAGGAGTGGTCAAGGGCTACCCACTACTGTTGAAGAGTGGTCAAGTGTCGCCCACTACTGTTGAAGGATTGGTCATGGGCTGCCCACTTCTGTTGAAGGATTGGTCATGGGCTGCCCACTACTGTTGAAGGATTGGTCATGGGCTGCCCACTACTGTTGAAGGAGTGGTCAAGGGCTGCCCACTACTGTTGAAGGAGTGGTCAAGGGCTGCCCACTACTGTTGAAGAGTGGTCAAGGGCTACCCACTACTGTTGAAGAGTGGTCAAGGGCTACCCACTACTGTTGAAGAGTGGTCAAGGGCTGCCCACTACTGTTGAAGGAGTGGTCAAGGGCTACCCACTACTGTTGAAGAGTGGTCAAGGGCTACCCACTACTGTTGAAGAGTGGTCAAGGGCTACCCACTACTGTTGAAGAGTGGTCAAGGGCTGCCCACTACTGTTGAAGGGGTGGTCAAGGGCTACCCACTACTGTTGAAGAGTGGTCATGGGCTGCCCACTACTGTTGAAGGAGTGGTCATGGGCTGCCCACTACTGTTGAAGGAGTGGTCAAAGGCTAACCACTATTGTTGAAGATATGGTTAAGGTCTGTGAGATTTTTTTTCTACACTTGCCTCCCTTAGGAGGTGGACCTCAATCATAAAGAACTGCACACTGCAGATATTTCTACTCTAAGCATGAGACCAATAGAAAAAGGAAAAGCGGGAGCAAACCGCCAGGCTCCCACCACTAGGGTGAAAACTTGTCCACTTAGGCCGCTGGTTCCTCCTAGTTAAAAAAGGACGTTAAAACCAATAAAGGGTAACCGACGGGTTCTCACACCAAATTTGACTTTGATGTGTGGCGCTATGAATTGGAATTCGAATTTCTCAAGAACAGCCGTCATTAGAAAAAGATCACATTTACAGACAATCGTATAAAGCAGAACATGGGTGGAAAAGAATGGTTGAAAGGTTGACATCAAAGACCGTTTTCTATAAAAAAAAATTATTGACAAGAGACTAAACTACTACAACATCGAGTTTACATTACGTTAATATCCATCAAGTGGCACTACAACAACAGCTAAATAGCAACGACTCCGGTCCATTGCTCTGCGGCTGCATATTGAACTAACCTGAACACAGGTGTGTCCACTGACGACACATTATTGCAAACAAATAATTCACAAGACTAAATTTACACAACAGTGAGTGATTCGTTACGTTACTGTCCATCCAGTGGCACTTGCAACACAGCTATTCAACAGCCCCTCGAGAAATAACAGCAGTCTCCATCTTGCTGACACTTCGGGCTGACTAAATGAACTAACTGAACAATGATGCCCACCGATGACGCAAGCTTGCAATCAATATTGTCACGGCTTCACGGTGACCAGCTACTATAATCACAATCTTACGGGTCCTCCAATCCTCCAGGCGAGATACCCACGTACCTAGGCGGGTAGTCCAACACTGACTCCCCCTATCACAACCTAATGTGAACACTCTTTGCAACTCCCTGCAAGAAGTTACAAACGTAAACAAAGCCAGGCAAGGTGGGATTCTGAGACACTTCTTCAGTAATCCCCAAGTTACTTTACTCTCGTCTCCAGACGATAAACAAAAGAAATTGCCTTAATCAAATTTCAAAATTTATTATGTGATTAATTACGTTAATTGACTGTTCACAGCAGTCAGCAACAAAGTACTTTACATTAATCACAAATACTTGTCTCTCTTAACACAAGTCCTCTTGTTAACAATAACTGAAAGTCTCTTAAATTATATCACACTTGAATCCTTCAAGTTTTCATTGAGTAATTCCTAATTAATGTCAAACGGACAACTAATTAAATCCCCATCGAGTAACGTTAACTAAGCCTACCACTACCTTGGTAGCTTCTCAACAGTCTATGTCAAACTTTACTTTAATGAGCGTTAATTATCCTAATTAACCCCGAACAATTAATTAACTGTCACCAGGACTAGGACCTATAATTAATCATACATAAATACGTCTCACTCCGCTTAAGCAGGTTTCATGAAACACTATGAATTCACGGACGAGGTGTTAATTACCCTAATTAACATGAGTGCATCTTAATCCATTGTCACCAAACAGGATATGATTAATTCAACGAGTTATGCTAGCTCCATGACCTCGCTTTACCGAGTCATCAAGACCTTTGACGTTAATTAATCCACTAATTATCATGAGCCACTAATTGCTATTAATTAGTCTCGAGCAAATTACGTTAACACAAATACTGTCAGACCTTGACAGTTCCTCCCCACTAAGTGAATTCATGATGAGAATGCTAATTACACAATTAGCTAGAGTGGTCAATTAGTTGCCAAACGGACAATTAATTGCACTTGAAACGTATCTCAACAAGCTCATCACTGTCTCCCTTAACAACTCTCTCATGAAGTAATGTACAACCCCTCATGACGTTAATTACCCCAATTAACGTCAAATTAATCTCACTGAATCCTTAAGTCATCAACACAACTTAAAGAAACACAAAGTAACCCCAGGTTACATAGGTCACACTTACAGTGGCATAACACAATAAATGCACAGCCCACATACGGTTACAGCCCTCTGCAACACGATAATAACTGTACCCTCACAGTAATGACACACGGTTTGGCAACACAAAAGTATACGTACATTACTGCTCCCTCTAATCTTGCAACAGTCCAAGGAACTACTGTGTGGAATCACTACTCTAGCAAAACAATTTACTTTAATATAAGACACCGTCGCTATACTGACAGCTGACACTAATTCTCATAATTAGGCAGATTAACCAATCAATTGCTTGCTCTCTCATTAATTACTGTGAATTCCCCTGAATAATTAAAGAGGTCTCCTTAAATCAACAACACAGTGCCTAAGGCAGTAATATAACGTATACCAAACAACAACACTGCCCAAACTTACAAACATAATGATGCCGCCGGCATACCCCACATGCTAATGACATCACTATGCAATCAGTCAACGGTCACAATTACTGACTTATCACACAACACCGTAATAATATACATGCAAATGAAACACATGGAAATGGTACACACTAATCAATGATCATAAATCAAATAGCTACCCATCATGCATCATAAAATTACACATATATATAAATTATATCATTAGAGTAATTACTACATAATTATACAGACCTCAGGGTGTCCTCTGACAACCTTACTACACTGGCCTGCCTACCTCTGCCATGACATAATTAACATGCGTCTACATGGCATTAATCTTGACTCTGAACGATATAAATTGAATCGACATATCAACAATCACTCATATGATAGAAATATCTACACTGACCGATTTTCATACTCGAGTCAGTCTACACACAAAATACATCTACATGTGTGGTTCTGTGTATAACATACACCATCACGTCACATCACAGACAGTCACCTGGACGTCAGTACAGACAGCTGCCTCTCAGCTGCTTCCCTCGCCTGGCAGGCGCTATGGGACAACACAGCTGGTACCGGATTTAACATTAGTCCTGAGACACTGTAAAATTACATAATAATGAGTACTCACATTACCACTCTCCTTACATTCATTCCCCCGGTCACAGACTCACCTGCAGAAGAATACCTAGCTCGCTCCCATGTGCGTCGACTAGGTGTGGCCAAGGCCAAGGCATGTGCCTCGTTTGAGGGCCTCGTAGCCTGGTGGATAGCGCGCAGGACTCGTAATTCTGTGGCGCGGGTTCGATTCCCGCACGAGGCAGAAACAAATGGGCAAAGTTTCTTTCACCCTGAATGCCCCTGTTACCTAGCAGTAAATAGGTACCTGGGAGTTAGTCAGCTGTCACGGGCTGCTTCCTGGGGGTGGAGGCCTGGTCGAGGACCGGACCGCGGGGACACTAAAGCCCCGAAATCATATCAAGATAACCTCAAGATGTGTGGCCATAGCGTGGCCCAAGGGGGTGGCCAAGGCATGTGTGGTCATAGCGTTGCCTAAGGGGAAGGCCAAGGCATGTGTAGCCATAGCGTGGCCCTAGGGGGTGGCCAGGACATGTAGCCACCACGTGGCCCTAAGGGATGGCCACGGGGTAGCACGAGACAATCGCCGCGCTCCACCCAGGACGAGGTGGCGCGTAGGGTGGCTGGTGTGGCCCACAGGCGTGTGGCCACGGTGTGGCCATCACGTTGCCCCACGGTGTCTGGCCAGGGAGCGGTGCGCACCTGGGAACCTTGGCGGGCTGAAGGCCTCAGGCGTACCCAACGTATGTGGAACATTCATTCACACCCCCACACTCACCATGAGCAGGCTTGCTCATACACCGGGAGTGATAATGGCGGGCGATACAACATGGCGGACACGGCAAGGTGGATTTTCAAAGTCCAACAGGGCCTGTAATTTCCCAAATATTACGCTCCCATGAACACTAGATAGCCCTGCCTAATTCTACCACTTGCCAGTTATCTTAGAGGAGACAACTCATCAGATGTGAGCAACCACATCTGATACACCACGAGGCATGCCTGGGGCCTCATGGTTGAGCACATGTCTTTAGAGTTATTACACAGTTCCTTCCTTACTCCGTGGCACAAGATCACGCAAATTGGATCCAGACATGATCCACGATGGCAGGATTACTGTGCGCGATGAGTAATAAGGATAACACAACGATTAACAGTGGTGGAGGTGGCAGACACGCCACCCCCACCTCCTGAGCATCCAGCCCGCTTGATCCCGCCTCTAGACTGAAGATTTGACTGGCCAGGGAAACACAAAATGCCCGTCTCCCCCCACCTTGTCTTGACCAATCAAAGCAAAGCCGGCACAGCCAATCGTGCCGCTTCCAATTACAGCCGTTCGCGCCTAAACATCACCTCGAGGCTGAGATGCCTAGACGAATCACAGACGAGATGCCTTGAGGCGTCCCAAGACGTCATAAGGCTGGGGAGGCCTAGGTTTGGGAGGTGACGTTCACCTCTCTGTCCCCCCACCTCTAAAACCGTTGGCTAGTAAAGTACCCACCTGCACCTCACACTCTCAAGTCCTATTTCCCAGAAAACAGGATTCTGTAACTCTCTCTACAGAGCAGTGACAGACTCATGACTAGGCTTAAAAGATAGCCCTAAGCATAAGCTTTCAACCAACATCACACAAGTGCATGTAGTTTGAAAACTTCTTGTCTAGAGTTCACCCTACACTCTAGCCTAATCTAGAAACTAGAAAACTAGCTGAGGGAATTTCCATTCCCTCACAAGGTTTACCCAATTCTGTTGAAGGAGTAGTCAAGGGCTGCCCTCTACTGATGAAGGAGTGGTCAAGGGCTACCCTCTACTGATGAAGGAGTGGTCAAGGGCTACCCTCTACTGATGAAGGAGTGGTCAAGGGCTACCCTCTACTGATGAAGGAGTGGTCAAGGGCTACCCTCTACTGATGAAGGAGTTGTCAAGGGCTACCCTCTACTGATGAAGGAGTGGTCAAAGGCTACCCACTAATGATGAAGGAGTGATCAAGGGCTATCCGCTACTGATGAAGGAGTGGTCAAGGGCTACCCACTACTGATGAAGGAGTCATTAATAGTTACTCACTGCCGTTGAAGGAGTGGTCAAGGGCTATCCACTACAGTTTAAGGACTGGTGATTGGCTACCAACTTCTGACTTAGGAGTGATCAAGGGCTACCAACTTGTTTTGAAAGACTTGTCAAGGGCCACCTACTATTATGGAAGGTGCAGGAAAGGGGTTCACACAACTGTTTAAGAAGCAGCCAATAGGTACCTAATTCTAATGAAGGAGTGGTGAAGGGCTACCCACTAATGATGAAGGAGTAGCGAAAGGATTCTCTTTACTGCTGGTGTTGGTGTCAAGGGCTACCTATTACTGTTGGTGTAGGTTCAATGGGGATACATTACTGTTTATATAGGGGGTCACTAAGTACCCACTGCAGTTGGTTTTGGGTCAGTGGGTACCTAGTACTGTTGGTATAGGGATCACTGTGTACCCTCTATTGTTAGTGTAGGGTCAAGGGTTACCCGGTACTAGAAGCGACGAGATCGGACACCACCGAGTGCTGGTGTTGTAACCTAACTTCCCAAAGTACTTGGCATTTTAATAATTTTGTGTTAAATATTATTTCAAACTTATTGTTAAGGAAGTGAATTTCGCATATGTCTCGAGACTAAGTAAGGCACTAGTTTACCACTAGAATTGGAAACAACGTCTCCCACTCCCCTAATCAGTACATCATGAGAATCCAAAATTCTCGACATCAAATAAAAATTCAATGAAGGTTTGTATATAGAGGTTGTTTACGTCTAGTCATGATCAGTAATGTAGTCATTAAAATGCATTTGTCGTAGAGAAAATATGAATACTGTTTTTAATGCATATTCAAAAGATAAATAAATAATGAATCGCAAATAATCTTAGGACAATGGTAGATGTTCCATTTGTGTTTATGGATTACATACAGGTGGTTCTTAAAAACCTCTTTAAACAAGAAATGTTACTTACTAGTTCAAAAATTACAAATAAATCATTAAGATTCCAGAATATTTTATAAAATATTGCTTAAGGAGGAGAGACTCACTTCAAAATACTGTAAAGGATGTTAAACCACAGAAAAGTCTACGGTATTCTAGATCACCAAAACAGAAGTGTGGAAGACCAGTTGCAGAACTCTGGGTTCCGGAGAGATAGTGCAAGCAGTAATTGGCACGCTGTTTGGCCAAGGGTTCACAAGAGGACATGTCCCTAGAGGCTCCAGCAGCTTAATAGTAGCTGTGTGGTTGATGGCAGTCTTCATCTTGGGTACAGCTTACCGCAGTAACCTCACTGCCTCCCTCACGCAACCCAGCTACCCTCCACGACCGGAGAATGTGGAAGGCCTCGTCAGGGAAATAGAGAGGTGAGACTATGATGTTCACTGTACGGAATTTATGATATGACCCAAATTCTGTTGTGCACTTCATGCAACGTTCATACCATATTAAATTGGAACATTTTATTAAGTAATACACACTTGTTTAGTACATTTACACTTGTATAACGTGAACACGTATTTACTGATTTTTTTATTTGTTTGCCATTTATTTAATAAAAAATGTGTATTGAAGTTTAAATTTAATATTTCAACTTATTGACATATTTTATATAAGATATAAAAATAATTATTATGTTTATTATCATATATATATGTATATATATATATATATATATATATATATATATATATATATATATATATATATATATATATATATATATATATATATATATATATATATATGTCGTACCTAGTAGCCAGAACTCACTTCTTTGCCTAATATGCAAGGCCCGATTTGCCTAATAAGCCTAGTTTTCATGAATTAATGTTTTTTCGCCAACCTAACCTACCTAACCTAACCTAACCTAACGTTTTCGGCTACCTAACCTAACCTAACCTATAAAGATTGGTTAGGTTAGGTTAGGAAGGGTTGGTTAGGTTCGGTCATATATCTACGTTAATTTGAACTCCAATAAAAAAAAATTGACCTCATACATAATGAAATGGGTAGCTTTATCATTTCATAAGAAAAAAATTAGAGAAAATATAATAATTTAGTAAAACTTGTCTTATTAGGCAAATCGGGCCTTGCATAGTAGGCTGAGAAGTGAGTTCTGGCTACTAGGTACGACATATATATATATATATATATATATATATATATATATATATATATATATAAATATATATATATATATATATATATATATATATATATATATATATATATATATATATATATATATATGCGAACAAGCCTTAATGGTCCCCAGGGCTATATGCGACTAAAATCTCACACCCCAGAAGTGACTCGAACCTATACTGCCAGGAGCAACGCAATTCGTATCTACAGGACGCCTTAATCCGCTTGACCATCATGACAGGACAAAAGGAAGTGATAGCCGAAGCTATTTGAACCACTTCCCCGCCGGCACTCGGATGGTAATCTTGGGCATAGCATTTTATCAAATCACCTCATTCTTTGGGGCACACGTGAGGAACACAAATGCGAACAAGCCTGAATGGTCCCCAGGACTATATGCGACTGAAAACTCACCCCAGAAGTGACTCGAACCCATACTGCCAGGAGCAACGCAACTGGTATATACAAGACGCCTTAATAGACGATCATTGGTGCGGTGGTCACGGTACTGTGTACGTTTAGGGGTGATCCTGGAGGGCATGGGTTCGAATCCTGGCCGGGTCAAAGAGTTCTTAGTGATATATATATATATATATATATATATATATATATATATACATATATATATATATATATATATATATATATATATATATATATATATATATATATATATATATATACATATATATATATATATATATATATATATATATATATATAAATATATATATGTATATATATATATATATATATTTATATGTATATATATATATATATATATATATATATATATATATATACATATATATATATATATATATATATATATATATATATATATATATATATATATATATATATATATATATATATATATATATATATATATATATATATATATATATATATATATATCCGAGGAAATAGCCTCGGCTACCATCCCCTTTTGTCTGGGCGTGTTGGTCGAGTGGTTAAGGGATCCTGTACATAAGTTGCATTGCTTCTGGTAGTATGGGTTCGAGTCACTCTTGGGGTGTGAGTTTCCAGTGATATACATATATATATATATATATATATATATATATATATATATATATATATATATATATATATATATATATATTTATATATATATATATATATATATATATATATATATATATATATATATATTTATATATATATATATATATATATATATATATATATATATATATATATATATATATATATATATATATATATATTTCTTCATTTCGACTGAGAATCTACTAGAAGCCATCAAAGCAACATCGGTTGGAACCTTGCAGCACATCCCCAAAGCTGCCCGGCCCCAGGCAGCAGCGAAACTATCCAGCCTCTTGAAAGAGGTCAATGACTCCCCCGGAACTATCCAAGCATGGCGCAACCTTCTCCTGTTTGGAAACATATGCCTAGCTGTCCCTGCAAGGAGAGACAAATCATTAGCTTCGTCGGTCATTATGGTTATAAACAGTTTTCCTAGAGAGGACAACCAGGCACCCCTCCCCACCCGTGCCAAAAACACACATGGCAGGAAAGGTATCAACAGCAGAACCGAGGCATCCAAAATCAGAGCAACAGTCAGCAAGAAAATAGAAGAAGGCAACACAATAGGGGCGATCAGAGTCATCACCAGTGAAGACACAGTTGCCACCAGGGATGCCCATACAGCACAAGCCCTGAGGGAAAAACACCCACCCAGAGCTCCTCGTGACGACAGTGTTCCCCTAGTCGGTGTCACCAGAGCAGAACCCCTGTGTGTGCTCGAATCCATGGTACATAAAGCAGCTTTATCCTTCCCACCAGGATCAGCAGGTGGGTTCACAGGACTAAGACCCAACCACATCAAACAAATGCTTAACCCTGCACTAGGAGACATTGCACAGGGCCTCCTGGTGGAACTAACTAGATTCGCCAACACATGTCTAGCTGGCAACATACCAGAGACCATACGGCCTCTCTTTTTTGGCGCTACCCTCTGTGCCATGAGGAAAAAAGATGGAGGAATCAGACCGATAGCTGTGGGCAATTCACTCCGGCGTCTCGTCGCTAAGGCTGCTGCTAGAGCAGCCTTAGTCAGGCAGCAGCTGACATGCTGAAGCCAAAACAGCTTGGGTTTGGCATTCCCCAAGGGTGTGAGGCAGCGGTTCATGCAGCTAGAGCCTACATTGCCAACATTACGAATGAAAAAGCCCTGATAAAGCTGGACTTCAAAAATGCTTTCAATCTGGTTAGAAGGGATGCAGTACTCAGTGCATTTCAACGCCTTTTTCCTTCCCTCTACCCGTTTGTAAACTCATGCTACAGCAAGACTCTAACTCTGCTTTTTGGGGAACATGAAATTGAATCACAAGAAGGTGTCCAACAAGGTGACCCCCTTGCTCCTTTTCTTTTCTGTCTAGTTATCAAGGAAGTCACCGATAACCTGTCCAATGAGCTCAACATTTGGTTTTTGGATGATGGTACTCTAGCTGGCTCCCCAGCCTCACTCTTGGACGACATAAGAATAATTCAGGAGCAAGGAGCAAGCCAAGGCCTCACCCTGAACCCTTCCAAATGCGAAATAACCTCCACCAACCAGCACATAATAGAGCAAATAAAGGTTGTTTTGCCTGACATTCATTCAACCAACCCTGAGGACAGCACACTCCTAGGTGCTCCTCTTGGAAGGAATGCCATCGACGGGGTCCTTGGTAAGAAGATCACTGACCTGAAGAGGATGAACGAGAGGATTGAAGACATCGATGCTCATGATGCACTTTACCTCATCACCAGATGCTTGTCCCTCCCCAGGCTCACCTACTTTCTAAGATGTTCGCCATCTTTCAACAATATTAAATTAGAAGAGTACGACAGCTTGCTGAAATCAACACTAGAAAAAGCCCTCAATCTTTCTCTCAGCGACTTACAGTGGAAACAGGCCTCCCTTCCTGTTAGACTCGGGGGGCCTTGGCGTGCACACAGCAACACAAATTGCTGTACCAGCGTTCCTGTCCTCTTCAGTGGGGTCTGACAACTTGGTGAAGGAAATCCTAGCTGAGCACCTAGTTCAACAGGCAGGGGTACATGATCCCACCTTTACAGACTGCACAACCAAATGGGTCTCTCTCGCAGGACCAGCACCCCACCCACCTCCTTCTGAAGCCCATAAGCAATCCAGCTGGGATCGCCCCATTGCCGACCAAGAAGTTGCGACTTTGCTAGAAGCTGCGACAACACCACATGACACTGCCCGACTTAGAGCTGTAGCAGCTCCACATGCAGGTTATTTCCTATTAGCAACCCCAATGTCAGCAACCGGCACCCGTCTCTCACCGCAGGCCCCCCCGAATTGCCATTGCTCTCCGCCTCGCTGCCCCAATCCACACCTAATACAGGTGTATTTGCGGCGAGGGGGAGGCCGACAGATACGGACGGCATGGCCTTCTCTGCCAAAGGACAGGAGGATGGCATGCAAGACACAGCGAGGTCAATGACATTATTAAGAGAAGCCTTACAACAGCCGGTTGTCCAGCAGAGAGAGAGCCCCGTTACCTAATGTCCCGCAACTCTGACGAGCCTGTCGGTCGCCCAGACGGAATCACGGTGAACCCCTGGAAGAATGGTAGACAGTTGGTGTGGGACTACACTTGCGTTTCAACTTTAGCCAATACCTATGTTGACTTCAGTGCTACACAAGCAGGAGGAGCTGCCATTCACCGGGAAGCGGCCAAGTCACGTAAATATAGAGACCTTGAGCACCACTACAATTTTGTCCCCATTGCCTCAGAGACACTTGGTGCCTGGGGTAAAAGTGCTGCTAGCTTTTTGAAGGAGTTGGGGTCTAAGCTAATCGAAACAACTAGAGACCCTGGAGCTGGCAGTTTACTTTTTCAGCGCCTTAGTGTGGCAATTCAGAGAGGAAATGCTCACTGCATCCACGGTTCCTGCCCGCCATCTGAGGAGCTGGAGGAGCTGTTCAACTTGTGACAAGCAGCCTTGTACCCTGCATGAAATCAATATTGTAACTTTTTTTGTGTAATGACATTTTCAAATAAAGTAAGATAAATATACATACATACCAAAAGAATAGGGGTGGTAGGAGAAGAAAATATCAAAGTGTTCAGTGAGGATCCACAAGGTCTTCTCTGAGTACTCTTTATTTTCTTCTCCGAGGCTATGGGTCCCTACACCTGCACCAGAGGTGGTACCCTTTATACATACATATATATATATATATATATATATATATATATATATATATATATATATATATATATATATATATATATATATATATATGTCGTACCTAGTAGCCAGAACGCACTTCTCGGCCTAATATGCAAGGCCCAATTTGCCTAATAAGCCAAGTTTTCATGAATTCATTGTTTTTCGACTACCTAACCTACCTAACCTAACCTAACCTAACTTTTTCGGCTACCTAACCAAACCTAACCTATAAAGATAGGTTAGGTTAGGTTAGGTAGGGTTGGTTAGGTTCGGTCATATATCTACGTTAATTTTAACTCCAATAAAAAAAAATTTACCTCATACATAATGAAATGGGTAGCTTTATCATTTCATAAGAAAAAAATTAGAAAAAATATATTGATTCAGGAAAACTTGGCTTATTAGGCAAATCGGGCCTTGAATAGTAGGCCAAAAAGTGAGTTCTGGCTACTAGGTACAACATATATATATATATATATATATATATATATATATATATATATATATATATATATGTCGTACCTTGTAGCCAGAACGCACTTCTCAGCCTACTATGCAAGGCCCGATTTGCCTAATAAGCCAAGTTTTCATGAACTAATTGCTTTTCGACTACCTAACCTACCTAACCAAACCTAACCTAACTTTTTCGGCTACCTAACCTAACCTAACCTATAAAGATAGGTTAGGTTAGGTTAGGTAGGGTTGGTTAGGTTCGGTCATATATCTACGTTAATTTTAACTCCAATAAAAAAAATTGACCTCATACATAATGAAATGGGTAGCTTTATCATTTCATAAGAAAAAAATTAGAGAAAATATATTAATTCATGAAAACTTCGCTTATTAGGCAAATCGGGCCTTGCATAGTAGGCCAAAAAGTGCGTTCTGTCTACTAGGTACAACATATATATATATATATATATATATATATATATATATATATATATATATATATATATATATATATATATATATATATATATATATATATATATATATATATATATATATGTCGTACCTAGTAGCCAGAACGCACTTCTCAGCCTACTATGCAAGGCCCGATTTGCCTAATAAGCCAAGTTTTCATGAAATAATGTTTTTTCGACTAACTAACCTACCTAACCTAACCTAACCTAACTTTTTCTGCTACCTAACCTAACCTAACCTATAAAGATAGGATAGGTTAGGTTAGGTAGGGTTGGTTAGGTTCGGTCATATATCTACGTTAATTTTAACTCCAATAAAAAAAATTGACCTCATACATAATGAAATGGGTAGCTTTATCATTTCATAAGAAAAAAATTAGAGAAAATATATTATTTCAGGAAAACTTGGCTTTTTAGGCAAATCGGGCCTTGAACAGTAGGCTGAGAAGTGCGTTCTGGCTACTAGGTACGACATATATATATATATATATATATATATATATATATATATATATATATATATATATATATATATATATATATATATATATATATATATATATATATATATATATGCGAACAAGCCTGAATGGTCCCCAGGACAATATGCAACTGAAAACTCACACCCCAGAAGTAACTCGAACCCATACTCCCAGAAGCAACGCAACTGGTATGTACAAGACGCCTTAATCCACTTGACCATCACGACCGGACAAAATGAGGTGATAGCCGAGGCTATTTGAACCACCCCACCGCCGGCACTCGGATAGTAATCTTGGGCATAGCATTTTACCAAATCACCTCATTCTTTGGGGCACACGTGAGGAACACAAATGCGAACAAGCCTGAATGGTCCCCAGGACAATATGCAACTGAAAACTCACACCCCAGAAGTGACTCGAACCCATACTCCCAGAAGCAACGCAACTGGTATGTACAAGACGCCTTAATCCACTTGACCATCACGACCGGACAAAATGAGTGCCGGCGTTACTATCCGAGTGCCGGCGGTGGGGTGGTTCAAATAGCCTCGGCTATCACCTCATTTTGTCCGGTCGTGATGGTCAAGTGGATTAAGGCGTCTTGTACATACCAGTTGCGTTGCTTCTGGGAGTATGGGTTCGAGTCACTTCTGGGGTGTGAGTTTTCAGTTGCATATTGTCTTGGGGACCATTCAGGCTTGTTCGCATTTGTGTTCCTCACGTGTGCCGCAAAGAATGAGGTGATTTGGTAAAATGCTATGCCCAAGATTACTATCCGAGTGCCGGCGGTGGGGTGGTTCAAATAGCCTCGGCTATCACCTCATTTTGTCCGGTCGTGATGGTCAAGTGGATTAAGGCGTCTTGTACATACCAGTTGCGTTGCTTCTGGGAGTATGGGTTCGAGTCACTTCTGGGGTGTGAGTTTTCAGTTGCATATTGTCCTGGGCACCATTCAGGCTTGTTCGCATTTGTGTTCCTCACGTGTGCCCCAAAGAATGAGGTGATTTGGTAAAATGCTATGCCCAAGATTTCTATCCGAGTGCCGGCGGTGGGGTGGTTCAAATAGCCTCGGCTATCACCTCATTTTGTCCGGTCGTGATGGTCAAGTGGATTAAGGCGTCTTGTACATACCAGTTGCGTTGCTTCTGGGAGTATGGGTTCGAGTCACTTCTGGGGTGTGAGTTTTCAGTTGCATATTGTCCTGGGGACCATTCAGGCTTGTTCGCATTTGTGTTCCTCACGTGTGCCCCAAAGAATGAGGTGATTTGGTAAAATGCTATGCCCAAGATTACTATCCGAGTGCCGGCGGTGGGGTGGTTCAAATAGCCTCGGCTATCACCTCATTTTGTCCGGTCGTGATGGTCAAGTGGATTAAGGCGTCTTGTACATACCAGTTGCGTTGCTTCTGGGAGTATGGGTTCGAGTCACTTCTGGGGTGTGAGTTTTCAGTTGCATATTGTCCTGGGGACCATTCAGGCTTGTTCGCATTTGTGTTCCTCACGTGTGCCCCAAAGAATGAGGTGATTTGGTAAAATGCTATGCCCAAGATTACTATCCGAGTGCCGTCGGTGGGGTGGTTCAAATAGCCTCGGCTATCACCTCATTTTGTCCGGTCGTGATGGTCAAGTGGATTAAGGCGTCTTGTACATACCAGTTGCGTTGCTTCTGGGAGTATGGACTCGAGTCACTTCTGGGGTGTGAGTTTTCAGTTATATATATATATATATATATATATATATATATATATATATATATATATATATATATATATATATATATATATATATATATATATATATATATATATGTGTGTGTATATCACGAAAATAAACACGTGATTAAGAATGTGACAATGTCAGACCACGGAGGAAAATGAAACAGGAATTTCCTTAAGGAAATTCCTGTTTCATTTTCCTCCATGGTCTGACATTGTCATATATATATATATATATATATATATATATATATATATATATATATATATATATATATATATGTCGTACCTAGTAGCCAGAACGCACTTGTCAGCCTACTATGCAAGGCCCGATTTGCCTAATAAGCCAAGTTTTCATGAATTAATTGTTTTTCGACTACCTAACCTACCTAACCTAACCTAACCTAACTTTTTCGGCTACCTAACCTAACCTAACCTATGAAGATAGGTTAGGTTAGGTTAGGTAGGGTTGGTTAGGTTCGGTCATATATCTACGTTAATTTTAACTCCAATAAAAAAAAAATTACCTCATACATAATGAAATGGGTAGCTTTATCATTTCATAAGAAGAAAATTAGAGAAAATATATTAATTCATGAAAACTTGGCTTATTAGGCAAATCGGGCCTTGCATAGTAGGCCAAAAAGTGAGTTCTGGCTACTAGGTACGACATATATATATATATATATATATATATATATATATATATATATATATATATATATGTCGTACCTAGTAGCCAGAACGCACTTCTCAGCCTACTATGCAAGGCCCGATTTGCCTAATAAGCCAAGTTTTCCTGAATTAATATATTTTCTCTATTTTTTTTCTTATGAAATGATAAAGCTACCCATTTCATTATGTATCAGGTCAATTTTTTTTTATTGGAGTTAAAACTAATGTAGATATGTGACCGAACCTAACCAACCCTACCTAACCTAACCAAACCTATCTTTATAGGTTAGGTTAGTTTAGGTAGCCGAAAAAGTTAGGTTTGGTTTGGTTAGGTAGGTTAGGTAGTCGAAAAACAATTAATTCATGAAAACTTGGCTTATTAGGCAAATCGGGCCTTGCAAAGTAGGCTGAGAAGTGCGTTCTGGCTATTAGGTACGACATATGTCTATATATATATATATATATATATATATATATATATATATATATATATATATATGTCGTACCTAGTAGCCAGAACTCACTTCTCAGCCTACTATGCAAGGCCCAATTTGCCTAATAAGCCATGTTATCATGAATTAATTGTTTTTCGACTACCTAACCTACCTAACCTAACCTAACCTAACTTTTTCCGCTACCTAACCTAACCTAACCTATAGAGATAGGTTAGGTTAGGTTAGGTAGGGTTGGTTAGGTTTGGTCATATATCTACGTTAATTTAAACTCCAATAAAAAAAAATTGACCTCATACATAATGAAATGGTTAGATTTATCATTTCATAAGAAAAAAATTAGAGAAAATATATTAATTCAGGAAAACTTGGCTTATTAGGCAAATCGGGCCTTGCATAGTAGGCCGATAAGTGCGTTCTGGCTATAAGGTACGACATATATATATATATATATATATATGTCGTACCTAATAGCCAGAACGCACTTCTCAGCCTACTATTCAAGGCCCGATTTGCCTAATAAGCCAAGTTTTCATGAATTAATGTTTTTTCGTCTACCTAACCTACCTAACCTAACCTAACCTAGCTTTTTTAGGCTACCTAACCTAACCTTACCTATAAATATAGGGTAGGTTAGGTTAGGTAGGGTTGGTTAGGTTTGGTCATATATCTACGTTAATTTTAACTCCAATAAAAAAAAATTGACCTCATACATAGAGAAAAGGGTTGCTTTATCATTTCATAAGAAAAAAATTGTAGTAAATATATTAATTCAGGAAAACTTGGCTTATTAGGCAAATCGGGGATTGAATAGTAGGCTGAGAAGTGAGTTCTGGCTACTAGGTACGACATATATATATATATATATATATATATATATATATATATATATATATATATATATATATATATATATATATATATATATATATATATATATAATATATATATATATATATATATATATATATATATATATATATATATATATATATATATATATGTCGTACCTAGTAGCCAGAACTCACTTCTCAGCCTACTATTCAAGGCCCGATTTGCCTAATAAGCCAAGTTTTCCTGAATTAATATATTTACTATAATTTTTTTCTTATGAAATGATAAAGCAACCCTTTTCTCTATGTATGAGGTCAATTTTTTTTTATTGGAGTTAAAATTAACGTAGATATATGACCGAACCTAACCAACCCTACCTAACCTAACCTAACCTATATTTATAGGTAAGGTTAGGTTAGGTAGCCAAAAAAAGCTAGGTTAGGTTAGGTTAGGTAGGTTAGGTAGACGAAAAAACATTAATTCATGAAAACTTGGCTTATTAGGCAAATCGGGCCTTGAATAGTAGGCTGAGAAGTGCGTTCTGGCTATTAGGTACGACATATATATATATATATATATATATATATATATATATATATATATATATATATATGTCGTACCTAATAGCCAGAACGCACTTCTCAGCCTACTATTCAAGGCCCGATTTGCCTAATAAGCCAAGTTTTCATGAATTAATGTTTTTTCGTCTACCTAACCTACCTAACCTAACCTAACCTAGCTTTTTTTGGCTACCTAACCTAACCTTACCTATAAATATAGGTTAGGTTAGGTTAGGTAGGGTTGGTTAGGTTCGGTCATATATCTACGTTAATTTTAACTCCAATAAAAAAAAAATTGACCTCATACATAGAGAAAAGGGTTGCTTTATCATTTCATAAGAAAAAAATTATAGTAAATATATTTATTCAGGAAAACTTGGCTTATTAGGCAAATCGGGCCTTGAATAGTTGGCTGAAAAGTGAGTTCTGGCTACTAGGTACGACATATATATATATATATATATATATATATATGTCGTACCTAGTAGCCAGAACGCACTTCTATGACTACTATGCAAGGCCCGATTTGCGTAATAGGCCACGTTTTCATGAATTAATTGTTTTTCGACTACCTAACCTAACCTAACCTAACTTTTTCTGCTACCTAACCTAACCTAACCTAACCTATAAAGATAGGTTAGGTTAGGTTAGGTAGGGTTGGTTAGGTTCGGTCATATATCTACGTTATTTTTAACTCCAATAAAAAAAAAATTGACCTCATACATAATGAAATGGGTAGCTTTATCATTTCATCAGAAAAAAAATAGAGAAAATAAATGAATTCAGGAGAACTTGGCTTATTAGGCAAATCGGGCCTTGCATAGCTGGCTGAGTACGACGTTCTGGCTACTAGGTACAACATATATATATATATTATATATATATATTTATATATATATATATATATATATATTTATATATATATATATATATATATATATATATATATATATATATATATGTATATATATATATATATATATATATATATATATATATATATATATATATATATATATATATATATGTCGTACCTAGTAGCCAGAACACACTTCTCAGCCTACTATGCAAGGCCCGATTTGCCTAATAAGCCAAGTTTTCCTGAATTAATATTTTTTCTCTAATTTTTTTCTTATGAAATGATAAAGCTACCCATTTCATAAAGTTTGAGGACAATTTTTTTTTATTGAAGTTAAAATTAACGTAGATATATGACCGAACCTAACCAACCCTACCTAACCTAACCTAACCTATCTTTATAGGTTAGGTTATGTTAGGTAGCCGAAAAAGTTAGGTTAGGTTAGGTTAGGTAGGTTAGGTAGTCGAAAAACAATTAATTCATGAAAACTTGGCTTATTAGGCAAATCGGGCCTTGCATAGTAGGCTGACAAGTGCGTTCTGGCTACTAGGTACGACATATATATATATATATATATATGTATATATATATATATATATATATATATATATATATATATATATATATATATATATATATATATATATATATATATATATGACAATGGCAGACCACGGAGGAAAAATGAAACAGGAAATTTGGGACCTTCTGAAGATGTATTTAATATACGAAAGTACTTAAGGAAATTTCCTGTTTCATTTTTCCTCCGTGGTCTGACATTGTCACATTCTTAATCACGTGTTTATTTTCGTGATATACACACACATATATATATATATATGTATATATATATATATATATATATATATATATATATATATATATATATATATATATATATATATATATATATATATATATATATATATATATATATATATATATATATATATATATATATATATATATATATATATATATATATATATATATATATATATATATATATATATATATATATATATATATATATATATATATATATATATATATATATATATATATATATATATATATATATATATATATATATATATATATATATATATATATATATATATATGTGCAATTGACGATCACAAAACACTGATCATTTTATGCGGAAAGTCCACAGAGAAATATGAAATGAGGTGAACGTTTCGGCTTGTTAAAGTCTTTGTCAACACCAGACTGACTAAAGGAGAAGGGAGAAGGGGGAGGATATATAGGCCGATACCTGACCAACCCATCCCTAGGGAAAGAATTAACCAGAAACAGGTATAGCTTAACTTAAAATGGTCAAAGAGGATTAAGCGGTCAGAGAATAAGGATGAAAGATTAAAGAAAAGCCTCATGAACACACAATATATGAATATAAAATTATAATGAGACATTGTAAGCCTCTATATCAGAGTTTTTTCTTAAACTGTTGTGCAATATTATAACTTAAAAATGGATTAAGTTTCTACATTCCAATACTAACATTAAGAAGATTTGGACACTGATTAGAGCAGATTCAATTAAATTCCGTTCCACGAAATCCCCACAATTGGTAATGCTTTTTGCCCCATTCCAGTTAATATTGTGATCGCATAAACTCGTATGTAGATACAATGCATTAGACGTTTGGACAGTTCTAATACTATAAGTATGTTGTGACAACCGCAATTGTAAGGACTTTCCTGTTTGTCCAAGGTACACAGAATCACAATCATTGGAGGGATTCGAATACACACAACAGTGTTGTGTTGTGTGTATATATAGAATATATATATATACATATATATATATATATATATATATATATATATATATATATATATATATATATATATATATATGTCGTACTTGCCTAATAAGTCAAGTTTTCCTTAATTAATATATTTTCTCTATTTTTTTCCTTATGAAATGATAAAGCTACCAATTACATTATGTACGAGGTCAATTTTTTTTTATTGGAGTTAAAATTAACGTAGATATATGACCGAACCTAACCAACCCTACCTAACCTAACCTAACCTATATTTATAGGTAAGGTTAGGTTAGGTAGCCAAAAAAAGCTAGGTTAGGTTAGGTTAGGTAGGTTAGGTAGACGAAAAAACATTAATTCATGAAAACATGGCTTATTAGGCAAATCGGGCCTTGAATAGTAGGCTGAGAAGTGCGTTCTGGCTATTAGGTACGACATATATATATATATATATATATATATATATATATATATATATATATATATATATATATATATATATATATATATATATATTTATATATATATATATATATATATTTATATATATATATATATATATATATATATATATATATATATATATATATATATATATATATATATATATATATATATATATATATATGTCGTACCTAGTAGCCAGAACGCACTTCTCAGCCTACTATGCAAGGCCCGATTTGCCTAATAAGCCAAGTTTTCCTGAATTAATATATTTTCTCTAATTTTTTTCTTATGAAATGATAAAGCTACCCATTTCATTATGTATAAGGTCATTTTTTTTTTATTGGAGTTAAAATTAACGTAGATATATGACCGAACCTAACCAACCCTACCTAACCTAACCTAACCTATATTTATAGGTAAGGTTAGGTTAGGTAGCCAAAAAAAGCTAGGTTAGGTTAGGTTAGGTAGGTTAGGTAGACGAAAAAACATTAATTCATGAAAACATGGCTTATTAGGCAAATCGGGCCTTGAATAGTAGGCTGAGAAGTGCGTTCTGGCTATTAGGTACGACATATATATATATATATATATATATATATATATATATATATATATATATATATATATATATATATATATATATATATATATATATATATATATATATATTTATATATATATATATATATATATATATTTATATATATATATATATATATATATATATATATATATATATATATATATATATATATATATATATATATATATATATATATATATATATATATATGTCGTACCTAGTAGCCAGAACGCACTTCTCAGCCTACTATGCAAGGCCCGATTTGCCTAATAAGCCAAGTTTTCCTGAATTAATATATTTTCTCTAATTTTTTTCTTATGAAATGATAAAGCTACCCATTTCATTATGTATAAGGTCATTTTTTTTTTATTGGAGTTAAAATTAACGTAGATATATGACCGAACCTAACCAACCCTACCTAACCTAACCTAACCTATCTGTAGAGGTTAGATTAGGTTAGGTAGCCGAAAAAGTTAGGTTAGGTTAGGTTAGGTAGGTTAGGTAGTCGAAAAGCAATTAATTCATGAAAACTTGGCTTATTAGGCAAATTGGGCCTTGCATAGTAGGCTGAGAAGTGCGTTCTGGCTACTAGGTACGACATATATATACATATATATATATATATATATATATATATATATATATATATGTCGTACCTAGTAGCCAGAACTCACTTCTCAGCCTACTATGCATGGCCCGATTTGCCTAATAAGCCTAGTTTTCATGAATTAATGTTTTTTCGACAACCTAACCTACCTAACCTAACCTAACCTAACGTTTTCGGCTACCTAACCTAACCTAACATATAAAGATAGGTTAGGTTAGGTTAGGTAGGGTTGGTTAGGTTCGGTCATATATCTACGTTAATTTTAACTCCAATAAAAAAAAATTGACCTCATACATAATGAAATGGGTAGCTTTATCATTTCATAAGAAAAAAATTAGAGAAAATATATTAATTCAGTAAAACTTGGCTTATTAGGCAAATCGGGCCTCGCATAGTAGGCTGAGAAGTGAGTTCTGGCTACTAGGTACGACATATATATATATATATATATATATATATATATATATATATATATATATATATATATATATATATATAAATATATATATATATATATATATATATATATATATATATATATATATATATATATATATATATATGTCGTACCTAGTAGCCAGAACTCACTTCTCAGCCTACTATTCAAGGCCCGATTTGCCTAATAAGCCAAGTTTTCCTGAATTAATATATTTACTATATTTTTTTTCTTATGAAATGATAAAGCAGCCCTTTTCTCTATGTATGAGGTCAATTTTTTTTTATTGGAGTTAAAATTAACGTAGATATATGACCGAACCTAACCAACCCTACCTAACCTAACCTAACCTATATATATAGGTAAGGTTAGGTTAGGTAGCCAAAAAAAGCTAGGTTAGGTTAGGTTAGGTAGGTTAGGTAGACGAAAAAACATTAATTCATGAAAACTTGGCTTATTAGGCAAATCGGGCCTTGAATAGTAGGCTGAGAAGTGCGTTCTGGCTATTAGGTACGACATATATATATATAAATATATATATGTCGTACCTAGTAGCCAGAACTCACTTCTGAGCCTACTATGCAAGGCCCGATTTGCCTAATAAGCCAAGTTTTCATGAATTAATAGCTTTTCGACTACCTAACCTACCTAACCTAACCTAACCTAACTTTTTTGGCTACCTAACCTAACCTAACCTATAAAGATAGGTTAGGTTAGGTTAGGTAGGGTTGGTTAGGTTCGGTCATATATCTTCGTTAATTTTAACTCCAATAAAAAAAAATTGACCTCTTACATAATGAAATGGGTTGCTTTATCATTTCATAAGAAAAAAATTAGAGAAAATATATTAATTCATGAAAACTTGGCTTATTAGGCAAATCGGGCCTTGCATTGTAGGCTGAAAAGTGAGTTCTGGCTACTAGGTACGACATATATATATATATATATATATATATATATATATATATATATATATGTCGTACCTAGTAGCCAGAACGCACTCGTCAGCCTACTATGCAAGGCCAAATTTGCCTAATAAGCCAAGTTTTCCTGAATTAATATATTTTCTCTAATTTTTTTCTTATGAAAAGATAAAGCTACCCATTTCATTATGTATGAGGTCAATTATTTTTTATTGTAGTTAAAATTAACGTAGATATATGACCGAACCTAACCAACCCTACCTAACCTAACCTAACCTATCTTTATAGGTTAGGTTAGGTTAGGTAGCCGAAAAAGTTAGGTTAGGTTAGGTTAGGTAGGTTAGGTCGTCGAAAAACAATTAATTCATGAAAACTTGGCTTATTAGGCAAATCGGGCCTTGCATAGTAGGCTGAGAAGTGCGTTCTGGCTACTAGGTACGACATATATATATATATATATATATATATATATATATATATATATATATATATATATATATATATATATATATATATATATATATATATATATATATATATATATATATATATGACCGAAAAAGTAAGATTAATAATTCTAACACGAATTTTCTCTATCTTTCTTATGTTTCTTTTCGCTGTTGATGGTTATTTAAAGATTAATTCTTCAAAATTCATTTTTATTTCTAGTCTGACGCGATACTTGAGCGCGTTTCGTAAAACTTATTACATTTTCAAAGACATTAGTTTACAAACACACAACTGAAACTGAATAGAGTTTATATATCTTCAAGGTTTATACCTACATTTGGGTGAGGTGGATGAGGTGAAAAACGAACTTTCAACAATGGGTATTAAATTCCAACACAAGACAGAACACGAAACAATGGGTATTGAATGGGTATTAAATTCAAATACAAGACAGAACACGAATCAATGGGTATTGAATGGAAGTAATTGTAGAAAGCCTATTGGTCCATATTTCTTGATGCTTCTATATTGGAGCGGAGTCTTGAAGTGGCTAGAATATAGTTGTGCATTAATTGGCTGTTGATTGCTGGTGTTGACTTCTTGACGTGTAGTGCCTCGCAGACGTCTAGCCGCCTGCTATCGCTGTATCTATCGATGATTTCTGTGTTGTTTGCTAAGATTTCTCTGGTGATGGTTTGTTTGTGGGAAGAGATTATATGTTCCTTAATGGAGCCCTGTTGCTTATGCATCGTTAAACGCCTGGAAAGAGATGTTGTTGTCTTGCCTATATACTGTTTTTTTTTTTTGGAGCTTACAGTCCCCAAGAGGGCATTGAAGGCATAGACGACGTTCGTCTCTTTTAAAGCGTTCTGCTTTGTGTCTAAAAGAGTTTCTCATGAGTAGGCTGGCCGTTTTCTGGTTTTATAGTAAATCGTCAGTTGTATCTTCTGATTTTTGTCTGTAGGGATAACGTTTCTACTGATAATATCTTTCAGGACCCTTTCCTCCGTTTTAAGGGCTGTGGAAAAGAAGTTCCTTTAAAATAGACTAATAGGGGGTATAGGTGTTGTGTTAGTTGTCTCTTCAGAGGTTGCATGGCGTTTCACTTTCCTTCTTATGATGTCTTCCACAAAACCATTGGAGAAGCCGTTGTTGACTAGGACCTGCCTTACCCTACAGAGTTCTTCGTCGACTTGCTTCCATTCTGAGCTGTGGCTGAGGGCACTGTCGACATAAGCGTTAACAACACTCCTCTTGTACCTGTCCGCGCAGTCACATTTGGCATTCAGGCACATTCCTATGTTTGTTTCCTTAGTGTAGACTGCAGTGTGGAAAACTCCGCTCCTTTCCATGACTGTTACATCTAGAAAGGGCAGCTTCCCATCCTTCTCCATCTCGTAAGTGAAACGCAACACAGAATTCTGCTCAAATGCCTCCTTCAGCTCCTGCAGATGTCTGACATCAGGTACCTGTGTAAAAATGTCGTCAACGTACCTGCAGTATATGGCCGGTTTCAAGTTCATGTCGACTATGACTTTTTGCTCGATGGTACCCATGTAGAAGTTTGCAAACAGGACACCTAGGGGAGAACCCATGGCGACCCCATCTACTTGCTTATACATGTGTCCATCCGGGCTCAAGAAGGGTGCCTCTTTAGTACAAGCTTGGAGTAGTTTCCTTAGACTGCTTTCTGGTATGTCAAGAGGAGTACAGGCCGGATCACGGTACACTCTGTCGGCTATCATCCCGATTGTATCATCCACAGGTACGTTGGTAAACAGAGATTCTACGTCCAACGAGGCTCTTATCCCTGTGGCCCGTGTTCCCCGCAGCAAGTCAACAAATTCCTTTGGAGACTTCAGGCTGAAGGCGCAAGGGACAAAAGGAGTCAGCAAGCCGTTGAGTCGTTTCGCCAGTCTGTACGTGGGTGTGGGTATCTGGCTGATGATTGGCCGAAGTGGGCTTCCAGGCTTGTGTGTCTTGACATTTCCATACGCATATCCAGGTTTATATTCCCCAATAATCTTTGGCAGGTGGAGTCCAGATTTCTTGGCGTTCACAGTTTCGATCAATTTGTTGACCTTTGCTTTCAGTTCGGCTGTAGTGTCCTTCGTTACCCTTTGGAATTTAGTTTGGTCAGAGAGTATGAGGTTCATTTTCGCCAGATATTCGTCTTTTTTAAGAATGACGTATATTGGCGACTTGTCGCCTCTCCTGACAACTATCTCCTTGTTCTCACGAAGGCTCTTAGCTGCCGCTTTGAGCTCGGGGGACAGTATGGCGTTCTGTAGTGGCCTCGGTTCTTTCCTCCTTCCGCAATAAGTTCTGCTTGTAAGGTATCTTTGGTGGTGACCTTCTTTTATGCTTCGAGGTCGAATATGTCGTCCAACAGAATCTCCAACTCCACTTTCCGGGCCGTCTCACTCGGTCTGGACATAACGTGGCAGTTTATACCCATATTTAGGAGAGTGACTTGGTCCTCAGTGAGGTTGATTCCTGCAAGGTTCAGGAAGCCATCTATTGGTCGTGGAATTGCCATAGGTCCTCCATATAACGTTGTTAGTTTCTTGATTATCCTTGTTTCAGTGCTGAGGTGATGTCGGTCTGTGAGGATGTCGAGGTGCTGTTCAATGCGAGTACGGAGACTTTCGTCGATGCTGCTGTTTCTCCATTCGTTTGTGGTCTGAAATAGTTGCGCTTTGTTGTCTTTGATTTCATTTTCTGCCTTGTATATCTGATCACGAATCAGATCTTGGCGATATTTTATCGTGAAGGCTTGATTCCTTGCTGCTGGGTCGTGCGTTTTAATATTATTATATTTACATATATTTTAGTAGCAGTCTTTCCTGTAGACATATATTATTAAATATGACCGAAAAAGTAAGATTAATAATTCTAACACGAATTTTCTCTATCTTTCTTATGTTTCTTTTCACTCTTGATGGTAATTCAAGATCAATTCTCCAAAATTCATTTTTATTTCTAGTCTGACGCGACACTAGAGCGCGTTTCGTAAAACTTATTACATTTTCAAAGACTTTAGTTTACAAACACACAACTGAAACTGAATAGAGCTTACATATCTTCGAGGTTTATATCTACATTTGGGAGAGGTGGATGAGGTGAAAAACGAACTTTCAACAATGGGTATTCAATAGGTATTAAATTCCAACACAAGACAGAACACGGAACAATGGGTATTGAATGGGTATTAAATTCAAACACAAGACAGAACACGAAATAATGGGTATTGAATGGAATTAATTGTAGAAAGCCTATTGGTCCATATTTCTTGATGCTTCTATATTGGAGCGGAGTCTTGAAGTGGGTAGAATATGGTTGTGCATTAATTGGCTGTTGATTGCTGGTGTTGACTTCTTGATGTGTAGTGCCTCGCAGACGTCTAGCCGCCTGCTATCGCTGTATCTATCGATGATTTCTGTGTTGTTTGCTAAGATTTCTCTGGTGATGGTGCAAAGGTTCCAACAATACAAGAGGCGGGCATGATCAATGAATGCAGCCAGAAATGCAGCAACGTCAACAACGAAATACTGGATGGCAGAGATGCACAGATTCCGATAACACATGAAACGGCCACGAGCAATCAATGCAGTCCAATGTGCCGCACTACCCACTGCAAAGTGATGGACAGCAGGGATGCACAGATTTCAACAGTGCAGGGGATGACCATGAGCAATCAGTGCAATCTGATTTGCAGCGAAACGACTTGCGAGGTGGAGAATATAGACGTCGAATCCGAGGAGAAGTTCTACTAGAAAATGCAACACCAATCGAAACCGTCGTCTGGCCATTACGAATACGGCAGTGGAACATTCAAGGTCTTGGAAATAAAAACCACACCCTTCAGGAAGCTGCAAACATTACGAAAGCAGATATCGTTTTGGAAGAAACTCTTTTCCCAGCCACGAAATCCGTCAGATTAACTGGATATCAGCACTATATTATACCGTATGAACAGGGGAGGTAAAGAGGGTTAATGACCTAGTCAGGAAACACCATACCCACCAATAAAAAAAAAACAGTTTTATGTAGGGGTATGTAATACCCCTTTATGTAATAGTAATAGTAATAGTAATAATTTTATGTAATAGTAGAGGTATTAGCAGTAACAGAGAATATGGCTAATATTCAGCTCCTCATATATAACGTCTACAAGCCCCTAGACGTAAACTAGAAGCAGAGGCAGTACTTGCATTGGCCAAGCACGAAAATGTAATTATTGCTGGGGATCTTAATGATCATCATCAGAAGTTAGGTGCGACTGGGACAGCCAATGCAGATGGGCGCCATTTAGCTGCAGCTCTGCGAGAAGTATCTGAAATTACCCTTCTAAACACTGGGAACCCACTCACATTCAAGGGGGTTCCAACAGCACTCAAGCATCAGGTGAAGTGGGAGGTAGACCCGGTGATCACCAGTGACGACTGTGCTACTGTCACAACACTAAACATAGAACGACCTCCTACACCTCCGATCGTGTATTTTCCACCTGGAAAACCTAGGTGGAATGAAAAAAAATAAGAAATAGAGTATATAACAAGAGGAACTTGAAAATTGGTATGCAACATACACGCCACCTAAGGATTTGAATATACACGAGACCAATCTGCAGGAAGCCATTGCAGCTGCTGCGAACAAAGCTATTCCAATCATTATCCGAGGAAACACAAAACAAAAGAACTATTGGTTCTATAGTAATAAAGTTAAAGAACAAAACCTCAGAGTCGGCATCTTTAGAAAACATCTAAAGAGAAACCCCCACACCAGAAGGAAGAACTCTGCTAAGATTGGTGATATCTGAAGCAAGACGAGTTTCTAGAGAGGTAAAGGAGGCAAGATGGTTTGAGTAGTGTCAAACTCTAAACGAACATAGTAGTCTTGGCAGATATGGGGGTCAGATTAAAACCATATCAGATCGACCAGCCCGACCAACGGCATGGATTCAACTTTTGCAGGAGGCTGAGAGACTTGCTCTCCAATTTGCAGAAAGAGCGGCATCATATCAGGTTCTTGCAATGGTTTGAAGGCAGTAAGAACAATTAAAACAAAAAAGGTTGACAGCCATTCCTGAGAGAATAGTTACAAATGACGAATGTGACTTTCCCTTCACCAAACAAGAACTAATCAGAGTAAAAAAAAGGTGGTAAGGACACTGCACCAGATGCTGATAACATTACATACTTAATGATCGCACACGCAGATCCTGCTGGAGAACAAGGGATATTGGACGTTATCAATGCATCGTGGCAGCAAGGCAAACTTCCGACCTTTTGGAAGATAAACAGACATCATTCCAATTCCTAAGCCGAAAGAACCTGGCAATTACAGATCCATTTCATTAACATTATTTATTAGTAAAACTGCAGAACGTATGGTTTTAAATAGGCTACTGTGGAAGACTGGGGACCAGCATAAACACATATTTTTCTTCGCTAGAGAAGTAAGTACTGCAAACTGCATAGCAACATTACTAGGAACAGTTAACTCAGATCCGGCTATAGGGATTTTCCTTGATCTAGAAAAAGCATTCGAACTTGCAAGCCCCAAGCAATTTTACACACTTTAGTTAAAAAATGTGTAAAAGGTAATATGCTAGGATGCATTTAAGATTACCTAAGTCACAGGTATGACAGCGTTAAGTTGCAAGGACAAGTGTTGGACTGTCAATTGCATGAGAATGGGACTCCACAAAGAGGAGTCCTCAGTCGTAGTCTTTTTAATATCCTATTAAAAAGCTCATAACACTTGCAGCTTCAGGCTATGATAGAGAAACCAGCAAAAAATGAACGATAAAATTCCACAAGACTTGTGAACTATCTTACAGTTTCTGCATTATGAGGCGTAGGGAAATCCAGGGCAACAATATTTTTTTTATTAATTCAAGGTGAATCCTGAAGGGGGTAACTGTATATCCTAAGAAGTTAATCTTCTCCTTTAAAAGTGAACACTTTGAGAATTTTATTTTTAAATTTGCTTCTGCAAGCATTGCAAGTAGTTTCTAAAAGCTCTGGAAGAGAGTCTAAACATCTTGCGACATGATTACAAGATCATGAAGGTACACTAGAAGAGTACTACCTATCAATATACGAAAGAGATTCGCCATGAGGCTAGAAAAGGTTATTGGCTGCTCTGCAATCCAAACGGCATTTTCTTGAAGTGAAAAGGAGCATTTAGAGTGTTAAAAGCTGTCAAATGTTTAATTTTCTCATCAAGTGAGATTTGCCAGAATCCTTGCAACAAATCTAAGGTTTGTTAGCAAACCTTGCAAGGAAAATCCATGCAACAAATCTAAGGAGAATACCTTGTTTCGACCTATACTTTTCAAGAAATCATTTAGGACTGGGAGTGGGAAACGGTCAGGTATAGTTACTCTGTTAAGCTTCCGGTTGTTGATTACTGGTCTCCATGTCCCATCTCATATTGGTACAAGAATCAATAGAGCTTTCCATGGCGAATTACTTGGCTCTATTACATCATCCTGTAGCATTTCCTCTATAAGTCTATCAGCTTTTGCTCTCTGCAAATGTGGTAAACGGTAATCTGGTATATAAATTGGTCATGTTCCTGGCTCAAGATTATGCTAAGATTATGGTGGTGCTCGTGACTAGGTGGTGGTGTGTGCGGCCCCGCCCCTGCTGTCATCCTCTACGCTTCCGCAGGATTCTTCACTTGTGCGAGCCTCTTCTCCAGCCGTATCATCGTCGTCGCGGGTTCCCTCACCTGTGCGGGTCCCTTTTCTTCCGCCAGCTGCGCCTGTTGGTTCTCCGGTTCCAATATCCCTGGTTGGTGGCAGCCTCATCCCCAGCGTCGTTGAGGCTGACTTTCTGTGTGGTCGTGCTACCTCGGCTTTGGGGCTTCCGGCCGAAAACTCTTCTCGGGCAACACCTGGAGGCGGTGACAGCTCCGACGATCAGCGGCCTGTCCCTAAGCATTCTCGTCAGGAGTGGGATGAGTCGCCTCGCCGTGCATGAGCTGATGAATGCGAAGATGTGGATGACGATGCTGTGGTTGGCCTGTATTGCCGCCTGTGTTGGATCCTAAATCTCCTGCTGGTGGCTCCAAGCCATGGGCGGTTGCCCCTGGTGACCGCGACCTTGTAGTGATGTTAACGAAGGATGTGTGCCGGAGGGCCTCTGCTCCTGTTCCTGGTGGTGGGGCACATGGTGCGTCTGACGGTTACCCCTGCATGGGGCTCTGTGCGGCGCCCGACGTGGGACCTGGTGTGCAAGCTGATGTGCCGCCTTTTGCGCTGCCTGGTGTGCTTCCACCGTGCACAGCCCTGTGACTGGCCCCTTCCCTGTTGTCTTCCCGTTTGGGTAAGTGTATGATAGGACTCGTGCTATGAGGTGTGGCTTTGATGGCCAGGAGCGTTCTGTCCCGTGGGATTCTTCTATTTGGGTTCGTGGGTGCAGGGTTTTGTCACTGGGGTACCGAATTTAATGCCTCGGCCTTGTGCGGCTTCTGGCCGTCCAGTCTCTGATGATGAGATGTTGGTTTGGGAGGCTTACTGCTTGCATTTTCTGGAGCAGGAACATCCGGATATGTATGAGTAGTCCGTGTAGTTGGGTTTTTTGTTTGCTTGGTGCTTATTCTTGTGTGTGTGTGATATTGTTGCCCGGTGCCTGCATGCACGGGTGCGTGTTTTAAAGAGTGCGAGTGTGTGGTGTGGGTGTTTATTTCTGGCTCCTGCGTGTATCTGTTCTGCTGTATCTTCGTTTGGCTTATGAGGCCGTTTGTTTTTGTTCGTGTAATTGTCTTCGCCTGTGCTGTGTGTCGTGTGTGTGTTCTGTGTTATGGTTGTGTGGTATGATGTCTGCTGTTGAGTGGTGTGACACATGGTGCGGTTGTTTTTGCTTCTGCTTTCCGTTGTATATATGAATTTTTTTATTTTGTTTTTACCTTTGGTTTTATTGTTTCTTTGTACCCTCGTGGTGTTACTGACACCTTTGGCGTGCCCCGTTTGGGTAGTGCAGCTTTGTTTTTTTTGTATGTTCCTCTGTATTTTTATTGTTCTTTGTTTCACTTATGTGTTTATATTTCTCTGTGTGCCTTGTTATCTATATCTGTATTTTTGTCATTCTGTGTTCCTTGTTCTTCTATGCTTTACTGTGTGATGTTAATGTGAATGTTCTGTGTTTTTTATTTGTGTTATGGTGTATGTTGATGTGTGGTGTAGAAATTATGCTTGGTTTTGGTGTTTCAGTATCTTTTATGCTGTATTTAATGTTTTACAAATAAAAATAAAAAATACTGTCTTGGACGTTGTATGCCTAGCCAAGTCTGACCATGGGAACCATGACCTAGGATGACCTTAGGCTAGCTCTACAATCTGCTGTGTGGTGGCCAACCTGTTCATGATACTTACAATATAGGAGCCTTGAGTTTTTGGTTTGACGAGGAAAGTAAGAAAATTGTCTGGGGGGTGATGGCCAAGGTGCGAACCAGCAGTTCTTTGTCAAGTGGTTTAATTTTCCCCAATCCCAACACGTGGCAGTGGTTGGTTGTGGTCTATAGAATCTCGGCAACGTATGAGGATGAGAAGTTGACTGTGGGTTACGGCAATTGCTGTGCTTATGCGACCAAGAATTTTGTGAGTTTCTGGGAGGAGGGAACTGAGGGCTTGCTACTACATTTAGTAGCAAGTGTCTACATTTAGTGTCAGGGGGTGGCAACAGTTGGGCATTCCGGGGATCTGATATATCTGCAGCATTATTCATAGGTTCAAGAACTTCCCCAATTTAATTTTTAAGACCACAGTTTTGCTGTTCCAGGAGAGGTTTGATATGCTCTGGTGTAAAATGCATTATTGTCTCAAATGGTATCATTTTGGCCATTGCTACTGGGGTCAGTAATTTATCTTCGTTTAGCAATGTTGAACTCAACATTGCAGTTTCTAAGGCATACAAATACGGATAAAATCGTAAAATTCACCAGGTTGCATTGTGCCACTTGTAATCTTCTTAACTAACCTGTATGGGTCCAGATCTCCCGTGTTGACAAAACGACGTCAGAAAAGTGCTTAAATTTTTCCCATGACTGGAGACTAACAATGGTTTTTTCATCTACTACAACTCATGCATCACCTCAAGTTTTGTTGATTGATGACGTAGCAAATGCGAAATAGTCAGAACCAGAAGCTTTTCTGAAAAACGAGCTTTGACCTTCGCCTTTACTTTACTAAATCATGACTCAAGTAATCGAGATTCTCCTACCAAGCAAGGTATGGCTATTTCCTGCGATGAACGCTGAACATTATTTCGAGTAGCATCTCCATGTGGCCAAGAAGGAGATACAACAATGGTGTGCATTGTCACTACAGTGGATCTTATGTTGAAATGTAGATTATAAATTAGACACTCTTTGCATAAGCACAAATTACAAAATATGACACACTCAAAATGGCAAACTAGGCTCAAGTAAGTAAATGGCAAAAATAACAAAATGAAAATGTAGTTAGGCAAAACACAATGAATGAAAATAATTTTTTTTAAGATAACTGTAATCTGGTCAGAATATATCTGAAATTGATTTTATGTAATTATTTGAGACAGACTAAGAACAACAAATTTGGATGTTGTAACCGCAAGTTATAACTGGAAGTTGCAATTGCATGTTCTTTCTCTCTCAAAAAGAATTCTGCACTCAACATATTACAAGAATAAAATATGCTTAGTAATTGAACAATGCAGAAACAATGAAATGCACACAAAAGAATCAACATGTAATACAGGAAATATGGACTGGCATTAAAAACACAAAAATCAGAAATATTTAAATGACGCGGTAAGATATCACTAAAGGAAAATTTATCAATCAAATTAATTAAACTACTTGCAATATGTCATCAAGAATTTAAAACAAAATTGACTTTCTGTAAAAGTTTAAATCAAATGGACTTTTGAAAAGAATACAAGTTATTTTGTAAGTGGTGGAACAACTGCTGTAACTAACAGGTGAAAAATACTAGAACACAGGTTATGTAAGGAGTACTTAAACTGATAACATGCTTTGGTAACATTCTAAATTTTAGTACCGAAAAGAAGAACCTCAAAATAAAGTCTGGGAAGATATCAAAATACTCTATAGCACACTTCCTTAAGTGCAGGAAAAAAAATTATTTCTTACTGCACTGAATTAGAATGTAATTATACTCTTGGAACACTATTAATGTACAATAAGTTGTTGTGATAACAGGGAATGTTGGAAAACACCACAGAGAAGCTGGGTGTGGAGTGGCAACCAACTCCAATATTTAACTAGTCACTGGAAAGTACATATATGTGATACAGTGGATATTACTCTGTAATATTAGCACTGTTATTTCATAGTACGGTAAGCCTCAGCTATCAATTGCTTAACTCAGACTGCAGGATATGCATTTCAACCGTAGCGAAATAGCAAAACAGCATTGAAGTGGTGTGGAGAAACAACGTGGTGTGTGTTTACTATTGGAGACGACAGCAGCACACGATGCTGGAGCTCCACGAAGCGTGGTGACGTCACAGGTGGTTGTTACGTCAAAGAGTGGAGATGATGTTGTCAAGAGATCGACAATGTTGCAGAGACGATGACGGTACGACGATGATGGCGAAGAAAGCACAGATGACACGCAAGAATGTAGGCAAAGTTCACTGATGGGTGATGGAGCAGTGGCGACGTGAGTGATTGCGGTAACAGTGTTGGAGTCCGGTGGTAATGGCATCGGGCGGTAATGGCATCACTACAGTCAAACGCAGGCAAACAAATAGTTTTTTAGAAAATGCACAACACATCCGGTGGGCAAGACAAGCAATGGAACCGGATGCGACAACTGATGACGATGGCACACGTAGAACAGTACAGACGAACACACACAAGGCATCTGGCTGGTGCCAGTGGGTGGCGGGTGGCTTGCTCAGACGCCGGGAGATTTGAAACAGTGAGCGGGAAAGTGCTCTCTCCCCTCACTGATGTAACAACGTTCTTGCTGCTAAAAATCGTGCTTTATTTGACGAGAAAGGTGTTCTAGAGCAAGGGTGAATGGTAGGACCTCGGACTAGTATGATGAATATTGACGATGATTTGAGTGTAGCGGTGGCGGCGGGTGACGGCGTGAATGGGCACTAAAGTTTCCAGCTGAAAAAAAAAATCATCCCACAGCTACTATCAGTGCTCCACATAGTAACTGTTTGTTGGAGCTTGCTTGGGACTGTGGATAATGCACTAGAATTCTTCTCGAGACTTTATTGGGTTGGGTAACACAATATGTCAAACCCACCGAAGTCCGACCCTGCCTTAGATAAATGAAACACTGACGACACCCTCTTGAGAGCAGGAACTCTCGGGCTCTATGGGAAATGACGTCAGTGGCCTAGTGGCCTCGAGATTGGCTACACCCCAACCTTCTTCAATTTGAAGGCTAACAAATACACAAGTACCAACTTGGTTACCAACTCTCATCAGATTCTATTCAAGGATAAACAGACCTCTTCAGCCTATCACAGTGGACCTCTGGGAAACGACCAGCCCACAGGCTTCAAGTCGTCGTCCTTGTTACTACTATGAGAGATGCACACCACAAATCTTCCCCCCACAGCTCACAACACTTGCTAACTTCGAAGAGCCCTGCAGATTCCTCTCTGAAACGACACAATATCCTTTTTTCTCTCTGGAGTGACGAAGTGGGTGCTGCCCATTGATATCCACATTGGCAAGTGATGTAGCAAACCGTCTGTACACATTTCGTTTTCAGCAATGATGTCAGCTTTGCACACGGCTCGTCATATACTGTCGATATCACGACCCGTCTCCATAAAGTTGCTCATATTCGCCTTAATGCCTCTTTTGTAATATCTAACGATGGTTACTTACCGTGTCGATTTACATTAAAATATCCATCTGGATCCTCTGTAGGGCCAAGTGAGAAAAAACTCTCACTTTAGGGCAGGACGTAAATTATCAGGTATATGGGGCTCACAACAGCGGTTACCTCTATGTTAAATACTTTGTCTTTATCTATCCAACCAGTTCCTCTGAGAATCTTGAATGTTGTGATCATGTCACTCCTAAATTTCCAGTCTTCCAGCAATGTGAGGTTTAGTTCCCGTAGTGTCTCCTTGTAGCTCATACCCCTCAGCTCGAGTACTGGTCTGGTGGCAAACTTCTGAACCTTCTTCAATTTAATCATGTGATTGATGAGATACTGGCTCCATTTACTGTCTGTGTCTGTCTCTGCCTCTCTCTTTGTCTATTTTTTCTCTGTCTTTACCTATCTCTGTCTATCTGTCTGTCTGATTTTCGTTTTCTTTAAAGAATTTAAGTGTCTAATGTGTGGATTGTCGGCAGTAAGGAGCTCAATGGTGTGAAATACCAAAAAAGACCGAAACCTTTGAAGCTGTAGAAGAATTATCTCTCATATGTACGTGAACATTTTTGACAGCAGGAAATTTCTGTTAATATTGCTTAGATAAATGAATAATCTTATATATTACTACTAGAAAATTATAGTTTTGAGAATTTTGTTGTAAAAATATTTCTTGTGTAGCTGGCGGACATTGTCAAAGATCGTCATGGGGGTATAAATGTGGCACTGACACTCTGATCCGTTTTGAATTCGGTCGACCCCGAACATGCAATGTTCATCCCATACCCTGCACCATTCCCTATGGTAATATTAGTTAGGCAAGCCCACACCGTGTGGCCTCAGCTTTTAACAGACTGGCAGACAGATATTTCCTCTTATAGTAAAACTCTGTGTCATATATTAAAAAAATGTAGTTTTCAACATGGTTCACAAGAAATGTGCAAATTATATTATTATTCAATCTATTAAAAAAGTTCCTTCTCTGTTTCAGAAAAGAATTCCTGTATATAATATTTCTTATCTTTTCATTAATATGAAAATTGTTTCTGTTATGAAACACATTTAGGGTGACAATCGAGCCATATGGAGTAAATTACAAAAATTCCTTCATCAATTCCGATTCGAGTGCCTTGTCCACTTTCGGAAAGTTAATGGTGGTTGGAGTCGATATTGTTGATGGACTCAAGGACGCTCTCGAAATGAAGTGAGTATTCTTGTTTGACACGTTGATAATTAAAGACATTAAGGAATGTTTTTGTTGCCTGGATATTTCATTGTACGGCTGACGATGTCCTTGAGAACTGTTTATGTAATACCTTTTTACTAAGCTTTTTCCGAAGCTTTTACTGTTAAGATTAGGTTTTGGCTTATGAGATTCTAAATTTAAGTCATTAATATTTTGATACGAAGACTCCTACCATTATTGTTCAATTATGACCACTATTTTCTCACTATCCCCATCAATCATCTTTTTATGCTTTCAATCTCCTTCTTCAATAGACGTTTCTCTTTCCCCCATGCGAATATATTACTGTATAACACATGATTTTGTCTTCTGATTGTTTCTTCTATGTATTAACTTATATATATATATATATATATATATATATATATATATATATATATATATATATATATATATATATATATATATATATATATATATATATATATATATATATATATATATGTCGTACCTAGAAGCCAGAATGCACTTCTCGGCCTACTATGCAAGGCCCGATTTGCCTAATATGCCAAGTTTACCTGAATTAATATATTTTCTCTAATTTTTTTCTTATGAAATGATAAAGCTACCCATTTCATTATGTATGAGGTCAATATTTTTTTATTGGAGTTAAAATTAACGTAAATATATGACCGAACCTAACCAACCCTACCTAACCTAACCTAACCTATCTTTATAGGTTAGGTTAGGTAGCCGAAAAAGTTAGGTTAGGTTAGGTTAGGTAGGTTAGGTAGTCGAAAAACAATTAATTCATAAAAAACTTGGCTTATTAGGCAAATCGGGCCTTGGCTTTAGGTTCGGTCTTGGCTTTATTAGCTATATCATTTTCATACCTTTTCTCAGCTTCTCTTCTCACACTAACATACTCGTTCCTGGTTCTCTAATATCTCTCTCTACTTTCTGATGTTCTGTTATTACGGAAGTTCCTCCATGCCTTTTTGTTCAGCTCCTTTGCTTTCATACATTCCCTATTAAACCACGGATTCTTCCTTTGCTTCTCTGTTTTTTTCCTGTTGGGGGTGGGACAAACCTGCTGACAGCCTCCTGACATTTTTGGGTGACATAGTCTATCATGTCTTGTACGGACTTGGTTCCGAGTTCTGTGTCCCAATGTATATCCCATAGGAATTTATTCATCTCCTCATAGTTTCCCTTTCGGTACGCCAGCCCTTTGTTTCCCAGTTCTTTTTGGGGGGTGATAATTCCTAGCTCAACCAGGTACTCAAAGCTCAATACACTATGATCACTCATTCCCAAGGGGGCTTCCAACTTAACTTCCCTTATATCCGACTCATTTAGGGTAAATATCAGATCAAGCAAGGCTGGTTCATCCCCTCCTCTCGTTCTTGTCGGTCCCTTTACGTGATGACTTAGAAAGTTTCTTGTTGCCACATCCAGCAGTTTAGCTCTCCATGTGTCTAGGCCTCCATGTGGGTCTCTGTTCCCCCAATCTGTCTTTCCATGGTTGAAGTCTCCCATGATTAGCAGCCTGCATCCGTTCCTGCTAGCCACAGAAGCTGCTCTCTCTATTATATTGATGGTGGCCAAGTTGTTTCTATCATATTCCTGTCTGGGTCTTCTGTCATTCGGTGGGGGGTTATATATGAATACTACTATAATTTTCTGTCCTCCAGTTGCTATGGTGCCTGATATGTAGTCACTGAAACCTTCACAGTTCTGAATTACCATCTCTTCGAAACTCCAACCTTCTCTTAGTAGCAAAGCTACACCACCTCCTCCTCTCCCTTCTCTCTCTTTCCTGACTACATAGTAGCCCTATGGAAACACTGTGTTGGTTATGGTGTTTGTTAGCTTTGTTTCTGTGAGTGCTATTATGTCTGGGTTTTCTTCTAGTGCCCATTCTCCGAGATCACTTGTTTTATTTGTAATCCCATCTATGATAGTGTACATTGCCTTGAAGCTCTCTTTCTTCAGTTCATTTTCTTGTCCTTTTCTTGGCGAGCATTCTGCTGGTGTGGGAAGCTTTTCCGTGGGTGAGAAGATCTGTGAGGTGGTTTGCAGGGTCTCAGAGGAGTTTGGGGTGAGGGGTGGGGGTTTCAGGGAAGGGGGGACAGGTAGGGTGTGGGTTAAAGAGATAAGGGGGACATGGAGGATATGGGGTGAGGGGGGAGGAGGGATAGGGAGGGAATGGGATGAAGGGGGAGGGGGGACAGGGGAGGAAAGGTGGGAGGGGGGGACTTGATGGGAATGGGGAAGGGGTGACAGGGTAAGAATGGGGTGAGGGGGAAGGGAGGGTTGGGTGGGGGCAGGTAGGGTGAGGGGAAGGGAGGGTTTCTATGCAGAGGGGGGTGGTGGTGTTGTCCTTCCCTTTGGTGTTGCTGGGATGCTGGTTTTGGGGTCGCCTCTTGTCTCTAGGACTGTTGTGTTGGGGGCTGTGATTTCCTGATTTGCTCCTCTCTCCCTGCGCTTCCTCCTTGCCTCTGCTGCCCTGGCTCTCTCCTCCTTCGTCTTGTCCCTCTGCAGGAATACTTTCTTGTATCCCTCCACATGCTGCAGTCAACTCTTCCTTTCGAAGAGTCGTGTGTGTGTGTGTGTGTGTGTACTCACCTATTTGTACTCACCTATTTGTGCTTGCAGGGGTTGAGCTCTGGCTCTTTGATCCCGCCTCTCAACCGTCAATCAACTGGTGTACAGATTCCTGAGCCTACTGGGCTCTATCATATCTACATTTGAAACTGTGTATGGAGTCAGCCTCCACCACATCACTTCCTAGTGCATTCCATTTACTAACTACTTTTGACACTGAAAAAGTTATTTCTAACGTCTCTGTGGCTCATTTGGGTACTCAGCTTCCACCTGTGTCCCCTTGTTCGCGTCCCACCAGTGTTGAATAGTTTATCCTTATTTACCCGGTCGATTCCTCTGAGGATTTTGTAGGTTGTGATCATGTCTCCCCTTACTCTTCTGTCTTCCAGTGTCGTAAGGTGCATTTCCCGCCGCAGCCTTTCCTCGTAACTCATGCCTCTTAGTTCTGGGACTAGTCTAGTGGCATACCTTTGGACTTTTTCCAGCTTCGTCTTGTGCTTGACAAGGTACGGGCTCCATGCTGGGGCCGCATACTCCAGGATTGGTCTTACATATGTGGTGTACAAGATTCTGAATGATTCCTTACACAGGTTCCTGAACGCTGTTCTGATGTTAGCTAGCCTCGCATATGCCGCAGACGTTATTCTTTTTATGTGGGCTTCAGGAGACAGGTTTGGTGTGATATCAACTCCTAGATCTTTCTCTCTGTTCGTTTCATTAAGTACTTCATCTCCTATTCTGTATCCTGTGTTTGGCCTCCTATTTCCCCCACCTAGTTTCATTACTTTGCATTTACTCGGGTTGAACTTCAACAGCCATTTGTTGGACCATTCACTCAATCTGTCTAGGCCATCTTGTAGCCTCCTACTATCGTCCTCAGTTGCAATCCTCCTCATAATTTTTGCATCATCGGCAAACATTGAGAGAAACGATTCTATACCCTCTGGAAGATCATTTACATATATCAGAAACTGTATAGGTCCAAGGACTGACCCCTGCGGTACTCCACTCGTAACGTCTCGCCAATCTGAGACCTCACCCCTCACACTGACTCGTTGTCTCCTGTTACTTAGGTACTCCTGTATCCAACGGAGTACCTTCCCTTTCACTCCAGCCTGCATCTCCAGTTTTTTCACTAGCCTCTTGTGTGGTACTGTGTCAAAGGCTTTCTGACAATCCAAAAATATGCAGTCTGCCCACCCTTCTCTTTCTTGCCTTATTTTTGTTGCCTGGTCGTAGAATTCAAGTAACCCTGTGAGGCAGGACCTGCCATCCCTGAATCCATGTTGATGCTGTGTTACAAAGTTCTTTCGCTCCAGGTGCTCCACTAGCTTTCTTCGCACAATCTTCTCCATCATCTTGCATGGTATGCAGGTTAGGGACACTGGTCTGTAATTCAGTGCCTCCTGTCTATCCCCTTTCTTGTATATCGGGACTACGTTAGCTGCTTTCCAAATTTCTGGCAGTTCCCCTGTTGCCAGTGATTTGTTATACACCATGGAGAGCGGGAGGCACAGTTCTTCTGCTCCTTCCTTTAGAACCCAAGGGGAGATTCCATCTGGGCCTATAGCCTTTGTCACATCCAATTCTAGTAAACACTTCCTTACTTCCCCGCTGGTAATCTCAAACTCTTCCAGTGGTTCCTGGTTAGCTATTCCCTCTCTTATCTCTGGGATTTCTCCTCGCTCTATGATGAAGACCTCATGGAATTTCATATTCAGTTCCTCACACACTTCCTTGTCGTTTGTAGTGAATCCTTCTGCCCCTATCCTTAATTTCATAACCTGTTCCTTTACTGTTGTTTTTCTCCTGATGTGGCTATGCAGCATTTAGGCTGAGTCTTTGCCTTGCTTGCGATGTCATTTTCGTATTGTCTTTCTGCCTCTCTTCTCTTGTGTGTGTGTGTGTGTGTGTGTGTGTGTGTGTGTGTGTGTGTGTGTGTGTGTGTGTGTGTGTGTGTGTGTGTGTGTGTGTGTGTGTGTGTGTGTGGGTGTGTGTGTGTGTGTGTGTGTGTGTGTGTGTGTGTGTGTGTGTGTGTGTGTGTGTGTGTGTGTGTGTGTGTGTGTGTGTGTGTATGTGTGTGTATTCACCTAGTTGTATTCACCTAGTTGCATTTGCGGGGGTTGAGCTTTGCTCTTTCGGCCCGCCTCTCAACTGTCAATCAACTGTTTACTAACTACTTATTTATCCCCAACCACACACACACACTTCAGGAAGCAGCCCGTGACAGCTGATTAACTCCTAGGTACCTATTTACTGCTAGGTAACAGGGGCATTCAGGGTGAAAGAAACTTTGCCCATATGTTTCTGCTTGGTGCGGGAATCGAACCTGCGCCACAGAATTACGAGTCCTGCGCCCTCTCCACCAGGATACCAGGAACCGTGTGTGTGTGTGTGTGTGTGTGTGTGTGTGTGTGTGTGTGTGTGTGTGTGTGTGTGTGTGTGTGTGTGTGTGTGTGTGTGTGTGTGTGTGTGTACTCACCTAGTTGTACTCACCTAGTTGTGTTTGCGGGGGTTGAGCTCTGGCTCTTTGGTCCCGCCTCTCAACCGTCAATCAACAGGTGTACAGATTCCTGAGCCTATCGGGCTCTGTCATATCTACACTTGAAACTGTGTATGGAGTCAGCCTCCACCACATCACCCCCTAATGCATTCCAATTGTCAACCACTCTGACACTAAAAAAGTTCTTTCTAATATCTCTGTGGCTCATTTGGGCACTCAGTTTCCACCTGTGTCCCCTTGTGCGTGTTCCCCTTGTGTTAAATAGACTGTCTTTATCTACCCTATCAATCCCCTTCAGAATCTTGAATGTGGTGATCATGTCCCCCCTAACTCTTCTGTCTTCCAGCGAAGTGAGGTTTAATTCCCGTAGTCTCTCCTCGTAGCTCATACCTCTCAGCTCGGGTACTAGTCTGGTGGCAAACCTTTGAACCTTTTCCAGTTTAGTCTTATCCTTGACTAGATATGGACTCCATGCTGGGGCTGCATACTCCAGGATTGGCCTGTGTGTGTGTGTGTGTGTGTGTGTGTGTGTGTGTGTGTGTGTGTGTGTGTGTGTGTGTGTGTGTGTGTGTGTGTGTGTGTGTATGTGTATGTGTGTGTGTGTGTGTGTGTGTATGTGTGTACTCACCTAGTTGTACTCACCTAGTTGTGCTTGCGGGGGTTGAGCTCTAGCTCTTTGGTCACGCCTCTCAACTGTCAATCAACAGGTGTACAGGTTCCTGAGCCTATTGGGCTCTATCATATCTACACTTGAAACTATGCATGGAGTCAGCCTCCACCACATCACTTCCTAATGCATTCCATTTGTCAACCACTCTGACACTAAAAAAGTTCTTTCTAATATCTCTGTGGCTCATTTGGGTACTCAGTTTCCACCTGTGTCCCCTAGTGCGTGTGCCCCTTGTGTTAAACAGCCTGTCTTTATCAACCCTGTCAATTCCCTTAAGGATCTTGAATGTGTGATCATGTCCCCCCTAACTCTTCTGTCTTCCAACGAAGTGAGGTTTTATTCCCGTAGTCTCTCCTCGTAGCTCATACCTCTCTGCTCGGGTACTAGACTGGTGGCAAACCTTTGAACCTTTTCCATTTTAGTCTTATGCTTGACTAGATATGGACTCCATGCTGGTGCCGCATACTCCAGGATTGGTCTGACATATGTGGTATATAATGTTCTGAAAGATTCCTTACACAAGTTTCTAAAGGCCGTTCTTATGTTAGCCAACCTGGCATATGCTGCTGCTGTTATCCTCTTGATAGGAGCATCAGGGGACAGGTCTGGCGTGATATCAACCCCCAGGTCTTTCTCTCTCTCGGACTCTTGAAGTATTTCATCTCCCAAGTGATACCTTGTATCTGGTCTCCTGCTTCCTACCCCTATCTTCATTACATTACATTTGCTTGGATTAAACTCTAACAGCCATTTGTTCGACCATTCCTGCAGCTTGTCCAGGTCTTCTTGAAACCTCAAGCTGTCCTCCTCTGTCTTAATCCTTCTCATAATTTTGGCGTCGTCAGCAAACATTGAGAGGAATGAGTCTATACCCTCTGGGGGATCATTTACGTATATCAGAAACAGGATAGGTCCAAGTACAGAGCCCTGTGGGACTCCACTGGTGACTTCACGCCAGTCTGAGGTCTCACCCCTCACTGTAACTCTCTGCTTCCTATTGTTTAGGTACTCCCTTATCCACTGGAGCACCCTACCAGTTACTCCTGCCTGTTTCTCCAGCTTATGCATCAACCTTATATGGGGTACTGTGTCAAAGGCTTTCCGACAGTCCAAAAAAATGCAGTCCGCCCACCCTTCTCTTTCTTGTTTAATCTTTGTCACCTGATCGTAGAATTCTATCAATCCTGTAAGGCAAGATTTACCCTCCCTGAACCCATGTTGATGGGTTGTCACGAAGTCTCTTCACGAAGTCTCTTCTCTCCAGATGTGTCACTAGGTTTTTTCTCACAATCTTCTCCATCACCTTGCATGGTATACAAGTTAAGGACACTGGCCTGTAGTTCAGTGCCTCTTGTCTGTCACCCTTTTTGTATATTGGTTCTACATTAGCAGTCTTCCATATTTCTGGTAAGTCTCCCGTTTCCAGTGACCTACTATACACTATGGAGAGTGGTAGGCAAAGTGCTCCTGCACACTCTTTCAATACCCATGGCGAGATTCCATCCGGCCCAACAGCTTTTCTCACATCCAGCTCCAATAGGTGCTTCTTGACCTCATCTCTTGTAATTTCGAACCTTTCCAAGGTCACCTGGTTTGCTGCTTCTAGCGCCGTGACATCTCCCTGTTCTATTGTAAAGACCTCCTGGAACCTTTTGTTGAGTTTTTCACACACCTCTTTGCCATTCTCTGTGTACCTGTCCTCGCCCACCCTAAGTTTCATCACCTGTTCCTTCACTGTTGTCTTCCTCCTGATGTGACTGTGTAGTAGCTTTGGTTCGGTCTTGGCTTTATTAGCTATATCATTTTCATACCTTTTCTCAGCTGCTCTTCTCACACTGACGTACTCGTTCCTGGTTCTCTGGTATCTCACTCTACTTTCTGGTGTTCTGTTATTACGGAAGTTCCTCCGTGCCCTTTTGTTCAGCTCCTTTGCTTTCATACATTCCTTATTAAACCACGGATTCTTCCTTTGCTTCTCTGTTTTTTCCTGTCGGGCTGGGACAAACCTGCTTACAGCCTCCTGACATTTTTGGGTGACATAGTCCATCATGTCTTGTACGGACTTGGTTCCGAGTTCTGTGTCCCAATGTATATCCCATAGGAATTTATTCATTTCCTCATAGTTTCCCTAAACTATGTGTGTGTGTGTGTGTGTACTCACCTAGTTGTACTCACCTAGTTGTGCTTGCGGGGGTTGAGCTCTGGCTCTTTGGTACCGCCTCTCAACCGTCAATCAACAGGTGTACCGGTTCTTGAGCCTATTGGGCTCTATCATATCTACACTTGAAACTGTGTATTGAGTCAGCCTCCACCACATTGCTTCCTAATGCATTCCATTTGTCAACCACTCTGACAGTTCTTTCTAATAAAAAAAGTTCTTTCTAATATCTCTGAGGCTCATTTGGGCACTCAGTTTCCACCTGTGTCCCCAAGTGCGTGTGCCCCTTGTGTTAAATAGCCTATCTTTATCAACCCTGTCGATTGCCTTGAGAATCTTGAATGTGGTGATCATGTCCCCCCTAACTCTTCTGTCTTCCAACGAAGTGAGGTTCAATTCCCGTAGTCTCTCCTCGTAGCTCATACCTCTCAGCTCGGGTACTAGTCTGGTGGCAAACCTTTGAACCTTTTCCAGTTTAGTCTTATCCTTGACTAGATATGGACTCCATGCTGGAGCCGCATACTCCAGGATTGGTCTGACATATGTGGTATATAATGTTCTGAAAGATTCCTTACACAAGTTTCTAAAGGCCGTTCTGTGTGTGTGTGTGTTTACTAGTTGTGTTTTTGCGGGGGTTGAGCTTTGCTCTTTCGGCCCGCCTCTCAACTGTCAATCAACTGTTTACTAACTACTTTTTTTTTTTTTTTTTTTCCCCACCCCACACACACACACACCCCAGGAAGCAGCCCGTGACAGCTGACTAACTCCCAGGTACCTATTTACTGCTAGGTAACAGGGGCACTTAGGGTGAAAGAAACGTTGCCCATTTGTTTCTGCCTCGTGCGGGAATCGAACCCGCGCCACAGAATTACGAGTCCTGCGCGCTATCCACCAGGCTACGAGGCCCTCACACCTAGTTGTGTGTGTGTGTGTGTGTGTGTGTGTGTGCGTGCGTGTGAGTGTGTGTGTGTGTGTGTGTGTGTGTGTGTGTGTGTGTGTGTGTGTGTGTGTGTGTGTGTGTGTGTGTGTGTGTGTGTGTGTGTGTGTGTGTGTGTGGTCTATAAACAACCAAATTTGTTTAAAGATGTATAGGCATATGGTTTATTCTTGGATGAACATAATTCCTGCTTAAATGGGACATAATTGCTGCTAAGGCAGCGCATAATATTCGTTGGTGGTAGAAGTTTTGGTATTATATGTCACATAATTTAATACACACATTCAGTACAGTTACTGGAGAATTTTAAAAGTATTTTTGATCAGAAACGAATTTTTAATGTTACAGATATATTTAAAAATTTCCATAGTTTGAAATTTTATCAAATACTTTAAAATGAGATATCAAAATGATGGCATCATTCAATTGGTTTCTAATATACCAGTATTTTAAAATTCATTTGGTTTTAAAACGTTCCATAATTAGTGAGAATTTCTGAGTATTAACATTTCAAGGCAGTCTTAAACATGTCATATACTTCAAATCAGTATTGAAAACGCAATAAATTCCAAATATTGAACATAAAGCAGTTTTATCTCTCGGGTCCAGACGAGCACACGTTGGAGGTCGACAGTATCTTGAAAGTAACATTGTCGAACACTTCACGCGAGTAGATGGATATTCTCCGTTATATATTGGACGGGAGATGATCGTCCCGTCACCCACGGCTTGGCCTCTCCCTCACGACGCTCCCTACAAGCACACCCTAGATCACTACATCATTGCCATCACAGAGGTCGGTACGAATTTAAAGCACAGTGATCGTTGCTTCCTTTGAACCCTATATATTTCCCTAATCTTCTGGTATGTAATATATCCGTATGAATATTTCATAAAAAATTACACTTACATCGTTTGAAGAAAGAATTGTTGGATCTAAATATTAATGTTTTATCAGGGTGGACTGTATGAGCAGTGGAGGAAAGAGATGGTGAGTGAAGCCGCCAGGAAGACACGCACTAAACTGAAGAAGGAACTGAATCTTCACCAGCAGGAGAAGACAGACTCGATCATGGAGGACGGTCCTGGCAGCAACAGTCTCAAGGCTCTCACACTTGTCCACATGCAAGGTCCTCTCCTGTTGCTCCTTCTGGGCCTCGCTTTTGCTGGAATTGTCTTCTCTATAGAGATGCTGACTAGAAGGTCTCGCTCGAACTGAACATAATCACTGTTCACAGTAGAAGATGATGAACATCCTTGACATCATAAACATTCTACCTGCACATAGTGTGTACAAATGTGTCTAGCATCTCATATTCTGAAATGTCACATAACGGGAGAGGAAGTTCTCATAACCCTTTTAGTTTCACGTCTACTCTCACACACTCATCTCGTAAACACACTTCAAGTATATGTGACGTACAACATATATGACTGTGCCTGCACGAAGACTCATAACCTTTATTCTGTTCTCGTGTCGAACCAATAACATCATTACCAGCCAACAGTACATTTATTTTATTAAAAATGTGTCGTTACAGTTCAAACCATTCAGAAATTGTTTTCTCGCAGGTTGGTAAATTTAATGTTTTTATTATATATCCTCAAATGTTTTCTTATTACTGTTTGATCAATTATATATTTTTATAAATATACGATATAATTAATTTATTACATTTTACTAAGTTCACCAGGGGTGCAACGCAAGGGGACTGTGCTTCAGGGCTTAGGACCAATAACCTCTCAAAGTAACTGACGAATGGAAATCGAAACTACTTGTTCTAGGGTTATAATTTTCTTTCAAAAATCTTCATTACTTCAGCCAGAAGTCAAAATATATAGAATTAATTAAGAAATGCTATTCTTTAATCGTTAACTTGGAAAGGATTATAGTTGCTTTGGGCATGTAAAGATTGTAAAGTGCAGAAACATGATTTTTTTAAGAAGAAGGTTTATTGGCCATCTGAACTAGTTCCACAACCTAGTATTTAGAAGGGTGGAATCGTCGTTCACCTATAAAATCGGCATAAAACTAAGATAACAAGCAGTTATAATAACTGTTAACATATAATAAAATGAATAAATGTGGTAAATCAAAGCGAGAGTGAATCACCTACACTTGAAAACTAACACAATAACATTTAATGAAATTTGATATATTAAATGAATATAACCTATCTTGTTTTAATATTGTGTAAGGGATAAACCCCTGAAAATACAAATTTATATGTTGGAGAAAAGAAGGAATATAATCAGGAGGTAATGTTTTGTTAACTCAAAGATTTACAGAGAATATGTGCCCATTGCATATAATATTTACAAAATATTGAGCACTAGAGTAGACACTACTGCTGGTGCGTGACTCAATGACATAAAAATAATTTGGTGACTGGAAATTGTGGGGTAGAGACCATTATATTGCTGCGAATAATACTCGTCTAACGCTGCCAATACCAGCACTTGCGTGACCAGTTAGAAACAAATGTCTGGTAATTAATAAATACCTGCTCCGAAATTAAATTTAGTATGAGAATAGTACGAGAATTATACTGATTGTTTTGCTCTCTGGCTTCCATACATATGCTTCTCTGATTTCTAACCCTTTGGAACACCTTAAAACCTCCTTTAACCACAAACTAAGACAGCTTTCTAGCCATTGTTTTTCTGACATCGATCTAATAAAACGTTTCCGCGTCATTTGCTATTCCCTTGCTTATTTCGTCGGTCTACCTAAGACTCATAAACCTGGTGTTCGCCTTCATCCTATCATTTCTTCAAGAGGCGCTGTCAGTTATCGTCTTGCCTCCTAGATTACCAAAACTTCCACCCCTTATCTTGGCCCTTTTTCTCCTATCCACCTCCGTCACTCTGAGAACTTCATAGAAAACTGCGCCTGCAGCCCTCAAGTAAGATACTTAGTCTTGATGTGGATTCTCTGTTTACTAATGGTCCCTTTGATGATGTTCTCTCTTTCCTTAGTCAGAGGGCGACTGATCTCCCGCCTTTTATTGACATTTTCCTCCAATTCATCAAAGTCTGTGTACACTCCTTCTCATTCAATATATAATATACTCCTCTGAAACTTTCGGTGTCGCTATGGGTTCCCCCTCACCCTTGTTTTTGCCAATCTTTATATTGAATACTTTGAAACTGTTCTTCCCATTATTGATACTCACCTCTCGCTCTGGTTGATGACATTTTTGTTCTTTAGCCTCATGACCGTAGTCTTTTCCAGGTGGATGTGCACGTGCATGTTTTCATTCTCACTTAGACATATTTTGGAGGTTGAGTTTCAGCTTCCAAATACCATACCTCAACCTATCGATTTAATAGAGCAATACTTTAATTTCTCCGTGTACGTGATAACTTCTAGCTGCAGTTGCTAGCTGCTGCTAGCTGCAGATAACTGGAGCTGCTAGAGTTGCTTTAACACATCTCTAATCAATGGCCTCTCCTAGGAGCCTTCAAGCTGTGAGTGACTGATATACGTACTGATGTTAACAGTTAACAGTTAACAGCCTTGTTAACAGTAGTACTTTCGGTCACTAAATATGGTCATATCATTTTCGTTTTGCAAAAGGATTTTTTTGCAAAACGAAATCATATTTTTTTTCCTTTAGTGGTAAGAAGGTTTAGGGTACAGCCATATATATATGTAATGTTGTGTCATTTGTTATTTAAATGTATTGCATATCTGCTGTAGTTTTATATAAAACTTGATGAGTTTGCAAACAAATGTTTTATTTAACTTTTTAGGATAATTTACACTATTCGTTCAGTTAGGTTAGGTTTCAATTATGTAAGGTTAAATGTGGTTTGATTTCATAATATATATAGTTAAGTTCGGTTTGATTAGGTTACGGTTGGTTACGTTTAATTTGTTTAGTCTTGAATGTTTAAGTGAATTTGATACGTTTTGAGGAAGTTTAGGCATGGCAAGGTTGAGTAAGGAGAGTTTCGTTCAGGTTATAATGATATAGGCATGAATAAATATAATTTACTTTGGTTCAAGCAAGTTTGGTTACCAGGGATTTAGTTACATTGTTAGTAACAATTGATAAAGTTAAGAATAAACACGATCAAATTAATTTAAAACAATATGACAGTGACGGCTGCCATAGTTATATATTTACCTTCCCATTTTCCTAATTTGTCAATATACCACGATGGTGGACCCACCACTTGACAGTCAGTTGACCGTTGTTGCTGCTGGTGGACACAACACTTGACAGTCAGTTGACCGTTGTTACTGCTGGTGGACCCACCACTTGACAGTCAGTTGACTGTTGTTACTGCTGGTGGACCCACCACTTGACAGTCAGTTGACCGTTGTTACTGCTGGTGGACCCACCACTTGACAGTCAGTTGACCGTTGTTACTGCTGGTGGACCCACCACTTGACAGTCAGTTGACTGTTGTTACTGCTGGTGAACCCACCACTTGACAGTCAGTTGACAGCTGTTGCTGCTGGTGGACACAACACTTGACACTCAGTTGACAGCTGTTGCTGCTGGTGGACACAACACTTGACACTCAGTTGACCGTTGTTGCTGCTGGTGGACACAACACTTGACACTCAGTTGACAGCTGTTGCTGCTGGTGGACACAACACTTGACACTCAGTTGACAGCTGTTGTTGCTGGTGGACACAGCACTTGACACTCAGTTGACAGCTGTTGCTGATACTGGTGGACACAACACTTGACACTCAGTTGACAGCTGTTGCTGCTGGTGGACACAACACTTGACACTCAGTTGACAGCTGTTGTTGCTGGTGGACACAGCACTTGACACTCAGTTGACAGCTGTTGCTGCTGGTGGACACAACACTTGACACTCAGTTGACAGCTGTTGCTGGTGTTGGGGAGCTACAAGTTTCTTTGTGGAGCCGGTCAGATTTTTTAGCAAGAGGATAAGAGAAGGATGGCTAAAAATGTCCAGACTCTACCACCAACTCGGTCAAATGCTGGAGAGGACGCAAACACAGTGGCCTCCCTACCAGAGCCTCAGATATTAACACCAAGTAAAGCATCCAGCACTTCCACAAACATAACATCATTTTTATTTGCCAACATTCAGGGTATAAAAACACGCAAATGTAACAAAATGCACTACATAGATGTCCTCTTACGTGAGGCTAATGCAGTGTTTGCAGCCCTGCCGGAAACTCACACAAAGGACTACCATGATGGTGAAATATGGATCTCAGAGTACAATCTTTTCAGATGTGACAGGAAACGCAGGCTACAGGGTGGGGTCAGCCTATGCATCAAGGACACACTCATCTGTACTGATCTGCTAAACACCACAAATGATATGGTGGAAGTGATGATAATCAAAATAGAGATCTTAAATGTAGTTATTGTCCTTGTATATAAGTCACCGGAGGCAAATCATCAGCAGTTTAAAGACCAACTAATGAAAATAGAGCACTGCTTGGAAAATCTCACAAATCCAGCCCCAAACATCATCCTGCTTGGGGACTTAAACCTACGGCACCTGAAATGTAAGACCATAGCAGATACAGTTGTATCAGGGCCAATTCCGGGAAGTAGCCTAAAAGAACAGGCACATGCAAATGACCTGCTATGGATGTGCGACAGGTTTGTCTTAAACCAGCAAATAGTAGAACCAACTAGGAAGAACACTGTTAACCTCATTTTCACTAATAAAGATGAATTGATCAGGAACTTAATAATTACAAATACCTGTTACTCAGATCACAACTTAATTGAAGTTCTGACAAGCATGGGGAATAAACCTTTAAAACCAATCCCGATTCCCGGTGGAAGAGATTTCAGCAAATTCAACTTCAATAATAAACAGATAAACTGGGAGCAAATAAAAAAAGACTTCACAGAAATAAGCTGGGAAGAACAGCTAGAAACTGCAAACCTGAACCAGTGCTTGGAAAAAATAAGCTCAGTAGCACTAGAAATATGTTCAAACCGCATAACCCTAAGAAAAAAGAAGAGATGCAGATTGGAACGGGAACGTCGTTCCCTCTACAGGCGAAGAAAACGAATCGCGGAACAACTTGAGAGTCGCACCCTAATCTCAAGATCGGCGAAGAACATTAGGTAGAGAAATAGAAACAATTGAACTAAAGCTACATGATTCATACAAAACCCAGGAGAGGCAAAGAGAGCAAAAGGCCATCAGTGAAATAGAGAGAAATCTGAAATATTTTTTCTCCTTTGCAAAATCAAGATAAAAACTATATCTAGTATCAGGCCCCTGCAAAAGGGAGATGGAACTTTCACTGATGACAACAAAGAAATGAGTGAAATACTGAGGAATCAGTACGACTCTGTTTTCAGCGAGCCAATAAACACACTGAAGTTCGATAACCCAAATGAATTTTTCATGGATATGATACAAACGTCAAATCACATATCAGATGTCACCCTATCCCCACTGGATTTTGAAGAAGCCATAGACAGTATGCCTATGAACTCTGCACCAGGCCCTGATTCTGGAACTCTATATTCATCAAGAACTGTAAAAAACCGCTATCGGAGGCCCTTCACATTCTTTGGAGACAAAGCCTAGATACTTGCAATATTCCTGACATATTAAAAACAGCAGATATAGCATTACTCCATAAAGGAGGAAATAAGGCAGAGGCAAACAATTACAGACCGATAGCACTAACATCTTCTTGAGGTTATCTTCTTGAGATGATTTCGGGGCTTTAGTGTCCCCGCGGCCCGGTCCTCGACCAGGCCTCCACCCCCAGGAAGCAGCCCGTGACAGCTGACTAACACCCAGGTACCTGTTTTACTGCTAGGTAACAGGGGCATAGGATGAAAGAAACTCTGCCCATTGTTTTTCTCCGGCGCCCGGGATCGAACCCGGGACTACAGGATCACAAGTCCAGCATGCTGTCCGCTCGGCCGACCGGCTCCCGGTCGGCCGAGAGCCGGTCGTCATCACACATCATAAAAGTCTTCGAGAGAGTGCTAAGAGGTAAGATCACAAAATACATGGAATCACAGCATCTCCATAACCCAGGACAACATGGTTTCAGAACAGGGCGCTCATGCCTATCACAGTTGCTGGACCACTATGACATGGCACTAGATGCCAAGGAAGACAAACAAAACGCTGATTTAATTTACACAGATTTCGCAAAAGCCTTTGACAAATGTGACCATGCTGTCACAGGCCAAAGGCTTCTGCACATAAAATGCGTTCAAAAGGAATTGCCGGAAAATAGGTAGATGGATCTACAATTTCCTGACTAATAGAATCCAATGTGTAATAGTTAACAAAATAAAACCCGGACCATCAACCTTGACGAGCTCAGTCCCCCAGGGTACTGTGCTTGTTCCAGTACTTTTTCTCAACGCTAGTGCTCTCTAGAGTGGAATACTGCTGCACAATGACAGCCCCTTTCAAAGCTGGAGAAATTGCTGACCTGGAAAACGTGCAGAGATCCTTTACTGCTAGAATCCACTCAGTAAAACATATAAACTACTGGAACCGACTAAAGAGCCTAAATCAGTATTCTCTTGAGCGCAGGCGGGAGAGATACATAATAATTTACACATGGAAAATAGTAGAGGGGCTGGTCCCAAACCTGCTCACAGAAATACATCACATGAGACCAGAAGGCATGTCAAGATGTGCAGAATACCCCTGTTGAGGAGCAGAGGTGCAATAGGTACTCTGAGAGAGAACTCTATCAACATCAGAGGCCCGAGACTGTTCAACACGCTTCCCTACACATAAGGGGCATAACTGCTCAACCCCTTACAGTGTTCAAGAGAGAACTTGACAAACACCTCCAAAGGATACCTCATCAACAGGCTGTTACTCATACGTCAGGCTGCGAGCAGCCGCATCCTACAGCCTGGTTGACCAGTTCAGCAATGAGGAGGCCTGGTCGACAACCTTGCCGCGGGGTCGCTGAGCCCCGAAATCACCTCAAGGTAACCTCAAGGTAACCTCAAGGTAAGATTGCCGGGGGAGGAGCGTCACTGATGTAGGAGTAGGACTTAATGTGCAGCGGATTGGGAAAACTGCAGTAGTACCTTACCTGATTTTTAGAGGACCTAGATATATAAAGTGGTAGTGAGCCTCTAGAAGAGAACAGAGGATCATGTGGACACATAAATGTATGAGAGGGAGTACTTGATTGCTTATTGGCATGTAAGACGCAGTGTAAGGTGAGAGATTGATTTTTTTGTTGGGGATTCTTATATAGATGTTCCAGGTATTTCAGCGCAAAGCAGAGTTTGATATTCTTTCATGGTTTAAGATGTATGTTGTGCCATATATTTCAGATCCAAGCAGTGAAGAGGTGGTAGGTTGTATTCCTAGAGTCGTGCAGCGGCCTGATAAAGATATTTGGTGACGTGTGGATATATTAGAGTGCTACCGATTTGTAGCCGCTTAGAGTGTTGTACGGTAATATTGTATAATATATCATTTGTTGTGTATCTTTTTTATGTATTAAATGTTTGTTAACAGCCGCTCTTTGCTCATGTCCTGGTGAGGTTCCCCGAAAAGTGAGGGAGAGAGAGAGAAGGGTCACGGTTGCAGATAGGGTGACAGTGAACAACAGTTCACTATAGGGGGGATTTAAGAGATCATCCCAAACAAGGAGAGAGTGGGGAGTTGTGGCGGCTCGAGTAGGGTGTGTACTCAAGACAACGAGGCCAGTTTTGGAGGTGCACCCCTACATAAAGGTGATGCTTTACCCCTCTCCAAGATCAAGGAGTGTACAGGGTGATCTCCCATGTAAATTGCATGCACTCCAGTGTCCATTGCTGGTCGACCGACGGCAGCAGGAGTGGGTGACCGAGGTCGGCATTTTTTCTATCAGGGAGCGGTTTGGGTCTCTGTTCGCCTGTACGCAAGTAACCGTCTGGGGGCAGCAACCAGCTCTTTTGGTTAAAATTCCCAACCCCCCAGGATAGAAATTAGTGGGTGGTCCAGCCGGCGAATTGAGAAACCCATAGAGTGAACTGTCACACCCATTGCAGCTGTAGGTAGCTTGTGTAACCGCAGCCAGTTTCTCTCTCTCTCTTTCGGGAAGACCCATAGGACAAGATGAAGAAGGTGCAAACATTTGTGGAGTCGAAGACTTAGAACGTTGCACCAAAGAGCAGTTAAGGCAGATAGTGGAAAAAATGTGGCTTCAAGGTGAAGTCATCCAAAGTGCAAGGAATGAAGGAGTCCAACTGCTCTTTAGGTAGTTGAGAGCTAGGAGTGGAGTTGTAGAACAAGGAGCCTAGAAAGGAGCTGAAGATGAAAAGGATGATCATGGATAGGATGAAGTGAGATTCCAAGGATCAAATAGGAGTAGTAGGAGTAGCCGCAGTAGCAGGAGTAGCCGGAACAGAATCTCGGAAAGGTTTCAGCTAGAACTCCAGATGCAACGTGAAGACAAAGAGAGGCAGCTCCAGCTGGAGAAGTTGAAGATAGAACTGCAGATGAAAAATGAAGCAGAAAAAGAGTAAACCAGAATATGAGAATTTGAGTTGGAACAAGAGAAAGAAAAAGAGAAAACAAAACAAATGGAGATAGAAGCAAATAGAGCTTTGGCAGAGCACAGGAATGGACCTGGGTTGCCAGAGAACACAACCCATGTGTCGCACCCACCGGATAATAGAGTTAGGGAAAAGGTAACATTTCACTGTTTGTGCCAGAGGAGTCCAAGGGCTTATTTGAGCATTTTGAGAAAGTAGGCAACATCAAACAGGAAGAGTGGGCCTAAATGGTACAGTTACAACTGACCGGTGCTGCCAGAGAGAAATATACCGAGTTGTCTCTGGAGGAATCCCAAGACTACTGGACTGTGAAGAGCAGCATGTTGCGCATATTTCTGTTAACTCCTGAAGCATACAGAAAACGTTTCCGAGAGATGATGAAGGCTCCAGCAAGCACGTTTGCCGAGATTGCGAGGGACCAGGAAAGGCGTTTCCAGAGATGGATAGAAGCTGACGGGGTAGAATTGTATGATGATTTGAAACAATTAATGATAATGGAGAAATTCCTAGAAAGGATGAACCCTAACATGAAATTCAAGATTCAAGAGGCGGGAGGGAAGAATGTGAGAGATGCAGCAGATAGGGCAGATGTGATTATGGAAGCCTATCGGAGCTTGAGGGAAAGCAGAGTGAAGAGCGATGTGAGGTGCAATTATGGCAGACCTATTGGAGCATGGGGTGAGAAAAATGTTGGGAGGCAAGTAAATAAGTATGTCAGCCCCAAACTCCGTGAAAGAAAGTTGCTGAGTCCGCCTGCCGGAGTTAAGCGAGAAACTATGTATATAGAAGTCACGGGTCCAGCCAGACACAGCATAGTGCAGGTAGTGCGCCTGTACAGAGGACCTCCAACGTGAATGGACAGAGCCAAAACCACTCAAGGAGATATAGAAGGAACTTCTTCCAAGTAAGATGCTTCAAATGTAACGGATATGGTTACCTGATGAAAGATTGTAGACAGGGTAAGAGAGTTGTGACCCTGATAATGTGGGATCCCCGGAACTCATGTGTGAGTTTAATATAGGAGAAACCACAGAATGTGAACCTAGTGAACGAGAAATTTGGTCCGTTCACCAGTAAAGGTTGGGTCAGCATAGGAGACGAGCCTGAAGTGGAAGTTAGTATACTCAGAGATACCAGAGCGAATCAGAGCTAGATTCTGAGAAGCCTGATCATGGATGATCGACTTTTAGCTGACAGAAAATAAAGGTGCATGGATTATTTTCATACAGTGACATGTCCATATGTGCCGTCAGGCTGAAGTCAGAATATTTGTCGTCGGAGGTCCTCCTTCCACTCTTTCTCCCGCCCTCCCTACAATAAGGGAGCCGGTCGGCCGAGCGGACAGCACGCTGGACTTGTGATCCTGTGGTCCCGGGTTCGATCCCGGGCGCCGGAGAGAAACAATGGGCAGAGTTTCTTTCACCCTATGCCCCTGTTACCTAGCAGTAAAATAGGTACTTGGGTGTTAGTCAGCTGTCACGGGCTGCTTCCTGGGGGTGAAGGCCTGGTCGAGGACCGGGCCGCGGGGACACTAAAAAGCCCCGAAATCATCTCAAGATAACTTCAAGATAACCACCCTATGCCCCTGTTACCTAGCAGTAAAATAGGTACCTGGGTGTTAGTCAGCTGTCACGGGCTGCTTCCTCGGGGTGGAGGCCTGGTCGAGGACCTTGTCGCGGGGACACTAAAGCCCCGAAATCATATCAAGATAACCTCAAGATAACCTACATTCTATTCCCTTCCCTCCACTCTCTCTTCCCTTCCCTCCACTCTCTCTCACCTTCCCCCAATGCTCTCCCCGTCCCTCCACTCTCTCCCCTTCCCTCCACTCTCTTCCCATCATTCCACATTACTCCCTTCCCTATACTCTCTCTTTTCTTCCCTCCACAATATCCCCATTCCTCCTCTCTCTCCTTTTCCCCTCTATTCTCTCGCCACCCTTTACTCTCTCCCTTTTCCTGCACCCTCTTCCTTCCCTCCACTCCCTTATTATTCCCTAAGTATTTAATTAAATATAAATTGTTAAACACATTTGTTCACTCTAGGCCATAATTAGCTGCTCCGCGTTCATTTATATTCAAAATGGCAAATACAATAATAGACCATTACAGGTCCAGAACACTGACACGCAACAATCCTCAACAACAATCCTCTACAACAATCCTCGAAGGTAGATAACACCATCCTCTACAACAGGCTGTTCACTCGCAGAAGTGAACACTGCACAGGCAGGGTAGATAGCACCATCCACTGCATCTGGCTGTTTACTCAAATAAATGGACACAGTACATGTAGGGTAGATTACACAATCCTCTACATCTGACTGGTCACTCAAACTCACTGATTCTGGTAACAAAATGAGATCAACCTTCCTAACAACAGAGTTAATCGCTGCGTCATTACCAAGTATAACATCCACACCTGTGACAGGCAACTGTTTGCTAACACCAACAGTGCACGAGCCTGGAGTAATGACTGACCTCATAGTAATGTCTGTCAGAGGTACTGTTTGACAACTTGCAATACTATGAAGAACTACAGATTCACCAAGGTCTCTCTTTGCAACATTTGAGAATACACGATCTTAAATCAAAGTTTGGGAAGCACCAGTATCTCTTAACATAACAACTGGCTTACATTTACCTTTTTTACACAATATTTCCCCAGAGAAATATTGTGGCTGGACGGTAGAGCGACGGTCTCGCTTCATGCAGGTCGGTGTTCAATCCCCGACCGTCCAAGTGGTTGGGTACCATTCCTTTTCCCCGTCCCATCCCAAATCCTTATCCTGACCTCTTCCCAGTGCTATATAGTCGTAATGGCTTGGCGCTTCCTCCTCATAGTTCCCTCTCCCCCCCACACCCACACCCAACATGATACCATTCCCCAGAGAACATATATGGTTGATAGTTTGCTACCCATTTGTGGTCTACATTAGCATTCTTAGAACATCTACTCTGTACTTTTCTACTTAACATTAGACCAGTAGGTCTTAAATTAGGATGCAGTTGGAAACATTAATTTATGACATGACCTCTTCTCTAGCTATGAGCACAAATCTTCCATCAGGGATTGACTCTGTCACATCCACTCATGACTTATTGATTACATTACTGGGGTGTTGTACACCCGACTGTGTGTTCTCGAACTTAGGTTTACCAGGAGAAGAGCTCATGTGAGTTGCAGGAGGGTTATAACTTGGTTTGGTCTGGTGAACATTTGGTTTAGGACCATGATTATTAGGGTTATATATATAATTATTATTAAACTGTGCTCTGAAAGGAACCTTTGTGAGTAATTCATGCTCGTCAGCGAGGTTCGCGAGCTCATAAATGTAAGTTATATGCTTCTCTTCAGTCATATATATATATATATATATATATATATATATATATATATATATATATATATATATATATATATATATATATATATATATATATAAATAAATATATATATACATATATATATATAAATATATATATATATATATATATATATATATATATATATATATATATATATATATATATATATAAATATATATATATATATTATTAAATATGACTGAAAAAGTAATATTAATAATTCTAACACGAATTTTCTCGATCTTTCTTATGTTTCTTTTCACTGTTGATGGTAATTGAAAAATCAATTCTCCAAAATTCATTTTTATTTCTAGTCTCACGCGACACTTGAACGCGTTTCGTAATAACTTATTACATTTTCAAAGACTTTTAGTTTACACACACACAACTATTACCTGCAAACACTAAACAGAGTTCTTACTTATCCTATGATTTAAACAGCTTTCATTTTTCATTTTATACCCGCATTTTGGGTGAGGTGATATGTTACAACAGTTTTGGATGAGGTGAACAAAACCTTCAACACAGGATAGAACACGAAACAATGGGTATTGAAGGTAAGAATGGAGGTAATTGCAGAGGGCCTATTGGCCCATATTTCTTGATGCTTCTATATTGGAGCGAGTCTTGAAGTGGGTAGAATATAGTTGTGCATTAATTGGCTGTTGATTGCTGGTGTTGACTTCTTGATGTGTAGTGCCTCGCAGATATCAAGCCGCCTGCTATCGCTGTATCTATCGATGATTTCTGTGTTGTTTACTAGGATTTCTCTGGTGATGGTTTGGTTGTGGGAAGAGATTATATGTTCCTTAATGGAGCCCTGTTGCTTATGCATCGTTAATCGCCTGGAAAGAGATGTTGTTGTCTTGCCTATATACTGAGGTTTTTGAGGCTTACAGTCCCCAAGAGGGCATTTGAAGGCATAGACGACGTTGGTCTCTTTTAAAGCGTTCTGCTTTGTGTCTGGAGAGTTTCTCATGAGTAGGCTGGCCGTTTTTTATGGTCTTATAGTAAATCGTCAGTTGTATCTTCTGATTTTTGTCTGTAGGGATAACGTTTCTATTAACAGTATCTTTCAGGACCCCTTTCCTCCATTTTATGAGTTGTGGAAAAGAAGTTCCTGTAAAATAGTCTAATAGGGGGTATAGGTGTTGTGTTAGTTGTCTCTTCAAAGGTTGCATGGGGTTTCACTTTTCTTCTTATGATGTCTTCAATGAAACCATTGGAGAAGCCGTTGTTGACTAGGACCTGCCTCACCCTACAGAGTTCTTTGTCGACTTGCTTCCATCCTGAGCTGTGGCTGAGAGCACGGTCGACATAAGCGTTAACAACACTCCTCTTGTACCTGTCTGGGCAGTCACTGTTGGCATTTAGGCACATTCCTATGTTTGTTTCCTTAGTGTAGACTGCAGTGTGGAAACCTCCGCTCCTTTCCATGACTGTTACATCTAGAAAGGGCAACTTCCCATCCTTCTCCATCTCGTAAGTGAAACGCAACACAGAATTCTGCTCAAATGCCTCCTTCAGCTCCTGCAGATGTCTGACATCAGGTACCTGTGTAAAAAAAAATTCCACGACCAGGAGACGGTTTCCTGAACCTTGCAGGAATCAACCTCACTAAAGGACCAAGTCACTCTCCTAAATCTGGGTATAAACTGTCACGTTATGTCCAGACCAAGGGAGATGGCCCGGAAAGTGGAGTTGGAGATTCTGTTGGACGACATATTCGACCTCGAGACACAAAAGAAAGTCACCACCAAAAACACCTTACAAGCAGAACTTACTGTGGGAGGAGGAAAGAATCGAGGCAACAACAGAAGCACCATACTGTCCCCCGAGCTGAAAGTGGCACCTAAGAGCGTTCGTGAGAACAAGGAGATAGTTGTCAGGGAGAGGTGACAATTCGCCAATATACGTCATTCTTGAAAAAGACGAATATCTGGCGAAAATGAACCTAATACTCTCTGACCAACTAAATTCCAAAGGGGTAACGAAGGACACTACAGCCGAATTGAAAGCAAAGGTCAACAAATTGATCAAAACTGTGAATGCCAAGAAATCCGGACTCCACCTGCCAAAGATTATTGGGTAATATAAACCTGGACACGCGTATGGAAATGTCAAGACACATAAGCCTGTAAACCCACTTCGGCCAATCATCAGCCAGATACCCACACCCACGTACAGACTGGCGAAACGACTCAATGGCTTGCTGACTCCTTATGTCCCTTGCGCCTTCAGCCTGAAGTCTCTAAAGAAATTTGTTGACTTACTGCGGGGAACACGGGCCACAGGGATAAGAACCTCGTTGGACGTAGAATCACTGTTTACCAATGTACCTGTGGATGAAACAATCGGGACGATAGCGGACAGAGTGTATCGTGATCCGGCCTGTACTCCTCTTGACATACCAGAAAATATTCTAAGGAAACTACTCCAAGCTTGTACTAAAGAGGCACCCTTCTTGAGTCCGGATGGGCACATGTATAAGCAAGTAGATGGGTTCGCCATGGGTTCTCCCCTAGGTGTCCTGTTTGCGAACTTCTACATGGGTACCATCGAGCAAAAAGTCTTAGTCGACTTGAACTTGAAACCGGCCATATACTGCAGGTATGTTGACGACATTTTTACAAAGGTACCTGATGTCAGACATCTGCAAGAGCTGAAGGAGGCATTTGAGCAGAATTCTGTGTTGCGTTTCACTTACGAGATGGAGAAGGATGGGAAGCTGCCCTTTCTAGATGTAACAGTCATGGAAAGGAGCGGAGGTTTCCACACTGCAGTCTACACTAAGGAAACAAACATAGGAATGTGCCTAAATGCCAACAGTGACTACCCAGACAGGTACAAGAGGAGTGTTGTTAACACTTATGTCGACCGTGCTCTCAGCCACAGCTCAGGAAGGAAGCAAGTCGACGAAGAACTCTGTAGGGTAAAGCAGGTCCTAGTCAACAACGGCTTCTCCAATGGTTTCGTTGAAGACATCATAAGAAGGAAAGTGAAACGCCATGCAACCTCTGAAGAGACAACTAACACAACACCTGTACCCCCTATTAGACTATTTTACAGAAACTTCTTTTCCACAGCTCATAAACGGAGGAAAGGGTCCTGAAAGATATTATTAATAGGAACGTTATCCCTACAGACAAAAATCAGAAGATACAATTGACGATTTACTATAAAACCAAAAAAACGGCCAACCTACTCATGAGAAACTCTCCAGACACAAACAGAACGTTTTAAAAGAGACCAATGTCGTCTCTGCCTTCAAATGCCCTCTTTGAACTTTGAGCTGTGGAACTTCTTTTCCACAGCTCATAAAACGGAGGAAAGGGTCCTGAAAGATATTGTTAATAGAAACGTTATCCCTACAGACAAAAATCAGAGGATACAACTGACGATTTACTATAAAACTAGAAAAACGGCCAGCCTACTCATGAGAAACTCTCCAGACACAAAGCAGAACGCTTTAAAAGACACCAACGTCGTCTATGCCTTCAAATGCCCTCTTGGGGACTGTAAGCTCCAAAAAACCCAGTATATAGGCAAGACAATAACATCTCTTTCTAGGCGTTTAACGATGCATAAGCAACAGGGCTCCATTAAGGAACATATAATCTCTTCCCACAACCAAACCATCGCCAGAGAAATCCTAGTAAAAAACACAGAAATCATCGATAGATACAGCAGGCGGCTTGACGTTTGCGAGGCACTACACATTAAAAAATCAAGACCAGCAATCAACAGCCAATTAATGCACAACTATATTCTACCCACCTCAAGACTCCGCTCCAATATAGAAGCATCAAGAAATATGGACCAATAGGCTTTCTACAATCACTTCCATTCAATACCCATTGTTTCGTGTTCTGTCTTGTGTTGATGAAACTAATACCCTATTAATGCCACCTCACCCCATCCACCTCACTTAAATGTAGATATAAACAAATCGGAGATGTGTAAGTTCTATTCAGTTGTGTATGTGTAAACTAAAAGTCTTTGAAAATGTAATAAGTTTTACGAAACGCGCTTAAGTGTCGCGTCAGACAAGAAATAAAAATGAATTTTGGAGTATTGATTTTTGAATTACCACCAACAGTGAAAAGAAATGTACGAAAGATAGAGAAAATTCGTGTTAGAATTATTAATCTTACTTTTTCGGTCATATTTAATAATATAAGTATATATATATATATATATATATATATATATATATATATATATATATATATATATATATATATATATATATATTAAATGTCATATTTAATAATATATGTCTACAGGAAAGACTGCTACCAAAATATATATATATATATATATATATATATATATATATATATATATATATATATATATATATATATATATATATATATATATATATATATATATATATATATATATATATATATATATATATATATATATATATATATATATATATATATATATATATATATATATATATATATATATAACTGAAAACTCACACCCCAGAAGTGACTCGAACCCATACTCCCAGAAGCAACGCAACTGGTATGTACAAGACGCCTTAATCCACTTGACCATCACGACCGGACATAATGAGGTGATAGCCGAGGCTATTTGAACCACCCCACCGCCGGCACTCGGATAGTTATCTTGGGCATAGCATTTTACCAAATCACCTCATTCTTAGGGGCACACGTGAGGAACACAAATGCGAACAAGCCAGAATGGTCCCCTGGACAATATGCAACTGAAAACTCACACCCCAGAAGTGACTCGAACCCATACTCCCAGAAGCAACGCAACTGGTATGTACAAGACGCCTTAATCCACTTGACCATCACGACCGGACATAATGAGGTGATAGCCGAGGCTATTTGAACCACCCCACCGCCGGCACTCGGATAGTTATCTTGGGCATAGCATTTTACCAAATCACCTCATTCTTAGGGGCACACGTGAGGAACACAAATGCGAACAAGCCAGAATGGTCCCCTGGACAATATGCAACTGAAAACTCACACCCCAGAAGTGACTCGAACCCATACTCCCAGAAGCAACGCAACTGGTATGTACAAGACGCCTTAATCCACTTGACCATCACGACCGGACATAATGAGGTGATAGCCGAGGCTATTTGAACCACCCCACCGCCGGCACTCGGATAGTTATCTTGGGCATAGCATTTTACCAAATCACCTCATTCTTAGGGGCACACGTGAGGAACACAAATGCGAACAAGCCAGAATGGTCCCCTGGACAATATGCAACTGAAAACTCACACCCCAGAAGTGACTCGAACCCATACTCCCAGAAGCAACGCAACTGGTATGTACAAGACGCCTTAATCCACTTGACCATCACTTCTGGGGTGTGAGTTTTCAGTTGCATATTGTCCAGGGGACCATTCTGGCTTGTTCGCATTTGTGTTCCTCACGTGTGCCCCTAAGAATGAGGTGATTTGGTAAAATGCTATGCCCAAGATAACTATCCGAGTGCCGGCGGTGGGGTGGTTCAAATAGCCTCGGCTATCACCTCATTATGTCCGGTCGTGATGGTCAAGTGGATTAAGGCGTCTTGTACATACCAGTTGCGTTGCTTCTGGGAGTATGGGTTCGAGTCACTTCTGGGGTGTGAGTTTTCAGTTGCATATTGTCCAGGGGACCATTCTGGCTTGTTCGCATTTGTGTTCCTCACGTGTGCCCCTAAGAATGAGGTGATTTGGTAAAATGCTATGCCCAAGATAACTATCCGAGTGCCGGCGGTGGGGTGGTTCAAATAGCCTCGGCTATCACCTCATTATGTCCGGTCGTGATGGTCAAGTGGATTAAGGCGTCTTGTACATACCAGTTGCGTTGCTTCTGGGAGTATGGGTTCGAGTCACTTCTGGGGTGTGAGTTTTCAGTTGCATATTGTCCAGGGGACCATTCTGGCTTGTTCGCATATATATATATATATATATATATATATATATATATATATATATATATATATATATATATATACATATATATATATATATATATTGTGACGATAATCTCCTTCAAGAGATTGAGCCTGCTCTTCCCTACGAAGTTCGTCGCTATATACAACTAATATGGAAGAAATATCCAACAAATACAACTCCAAGGTTTGCCAGAGAGCAAACGTATGCAGCACCAGGAACACCTGCTCCCCCCGCCACTCGAACAGCCAAACTACCTGTCCGTCGCCTGCTCATCGCTGATTGGCTGCGTGTCCAGTTGCACCTGCCCTCCACCCGCCACACTACCTGATGTCTGGGGCCACACGACCTACAGACCTCAGAATATCCAGTGCTTTCAACAAGTTAACACGTCTCGTTGGTAGACTAAGCTCTGGCTTACGTGTACTAAGAGAGGTGGCAGCTTAAAGCCAATATTCCTGCACCTATCTAATTATATATTGCTCACTTGTTATTACTCACTTGTCTTAACGTAACTTTTCATTTTGTCATTTGATTATTCTTATTATTTTGATTGATTGATTTTATGTTCCAATTTGTATGTCCATTTTATTCATGTTTTGCTTTTCTAACGTAATTAAAATCTCAATGTTAAATTTACTTGTGTTTTGTGTGTCTTCCCATTACCTTACCACAGACGAAGTTCCAGATTTTCTATTTTTTGTTTCTATATGTGACGAGGCCATACCCCTAGCTTTTGAACAGCCGAACACCAACGCATTACCGTCACAATATATATATATATATATATATATATATATATATATATATATATATATATATATATATATATATATATATATATATATATATATATATATATATCTGGGGTGTGAGTTTAGGTCCCCAGATATTTTTCGGTCCCCTTTTTCGGTCATATTTAATAATATATATATATATATATATATATATATATATATATATATATATATATATATATATATATATATATATATATATATATATATATATATATATATATATATATATATATGTATATATATATGTGTGTGTGTGTGTATCACGAAAATAAACAGGTGATTTAAAATGTGACAGTGTCAGACCACGGAGGAAAATTGAAACAGGAATTTCCTTAAGTACTTTCGTATATTAATACATCTTCAGAAGGAGTAGTTTTACAGGTCGAGTACTGGACATAAATAGACAGGAGAGAATGGTGGAGAGAAGTGAAGTACAATACGTGGACACTGCAGAGGCCTATTGGCCCTCTGTAGTGTCCACGTATTGTACCTCTCCACGATTCTCTCCTGTCTATTTATGTCCAGTATTCGACCTGTAAAACCACTCTTTCTGGTTTGTGTATGTGTGTGTGTGTGTGTGTGTGTGTTTGTGTGTGTGTGTGTGTGTGTGTGTGTGTGTGTGTTTGTGTGCATAACCATTATTAGTATGCCAGTTCTGTTGCACAATAAAGTCTAACAACAGAGAACTAAAAAGACTTAACTGACTCTAGATGTTATCACCAGACCTCCTCCCCCAATTGTTTCTGAAGCCACGCCTTGCGGCTGTGCTCCGAGCCTCCCTCACACGCATACACACGCACCCAGAGTTTCCAAGCATCTGATACCAAGCAACTCTTGACTAACACACTACATACGGGCGTAACTCTCCCAAACTGTTTCAATATTATCTACATTATAATATCATAACTAAAATGATAAGCATTCGTAAAGGAAACAATAATTATGAAACAACTGGCAACAACCAACCAACCATACTCGTCCTCCTCAATTTTCACCCGTCCTGTACACATTCAGGCCAGGCACCTTCATCACCTACACAATCCATATACTGCCACATCCTATGCTAAACACAATAAAGAAGACTTACCAATATATATATATAATATGTAAACTTCTCTCATATACATCCTACTTGACAAACTGAGATGAGAGACATAATGTAGGTTACGCATACTCTTTGTGAGAACCAGGTCATTACCGGGTCGTAACACTTAATTGACAGCTGTTGCTGCTGGTGGACACAGCACTTGGCACTCAGTTGACAGCTGTTGCTGCTGGTGGACACAGCACTTGGCACTCAGTTGACAGCTGTTGCTGCTGGTGGACACAACACTTGACACTCAGTTGACAGCTGTTGCTGCTGGTGGACACAGCACTTGACACTCAGTTGACAGCTGTTGCTGCTGGTGGACACAGCACTTGGCACTCAGTTGACAGCTGTTGCTGATACTGGTGGACACAGCACTTGACACTCAGTTGACCGTTGTTGCTGCTGGTGGACACAGCACTTGACACTCAGTTGACAGCTGTTGCTGCTGGTGGACACAGCACTTGACACTCAGTTGACAGCTGTTGCTGCTGGTGGACACAGCACTTGGCACTCAGTTGACAGCTGTTGCTGCTGCTGGACAATTACACTTGATACTCATTTGACCGCTGAGTATCAAGTGTAAATGTCCTGGTTGCTGCTCTATTTACTGAAAGTTATCTATAATTTCTTCAATATTATCATTGTATCACCGCTTCCTTCTTCTTATAGTAAAGTGCTATAATTCAAGACTTTTAGATTAATGTATAACTGTTTATTGAGAAAAATGGTTATTGTAAGAATCCTTTCTTGAAGAAGCTTCGTACCCAGGTCCACAATGAGGTCGGTAGCTGCAAGGTGAGACTTTTGTCGAGGGAACGGTAACAATAGTCAAGAACATAATTGGATGAATAAATTGGTGAATACCAACTTTTCCATCATGCGTCAATCTGTTTGCCTACATTCTCGTGCAATTCGTTGATGTTTATTGCCAGGTAACCATTGTTCAACATGAGTGTGTGATGTTGCGTGTCAGTGTTCTGGACCTGTGATGGTCTATTATTGTATTTGCTATTTTAAATATAAATGAACGCGGAGCAGCTTGTTATGACCTCGAGTGAACAATTGTGTTTAACAATTTATATTTAATTAAATACTAAAAGAGTAATTAGGGAGTGGAGGGAAGGAAGAAGGTGAAGGAAAAGGGAGAGAGTAAAGGGAAGGCGAGAGATTGGAGGGAAAAGGAGAGAGGAGGAATGGGATATTAAGGAGGGAGGGGGATATTGTGGAAGGAAGAAAAGACAGTGTGGAGGGAAGGGAAGAGAGTGAAAGGATGGGGAGAGAGTGGAGGGAAGGGGAGAGCGTGGGGGGGGGGGACGAAGAGAGAGAGTGGATGGAAGGGGAGAGAGTGAAGGGAAGGGGAGAGAGTGGAAGGAAGGGGAGAGGGTGGAGGAAAGGGGAGAGAGAGTGGAGGGAAGGGAAGAGAATGGAGGGAAGGGGGAGAGAGTGGAGGGAAGGGGAGAGAGGGAAGGGAAGGGACGGGGGGAGAGAGTGAGGGAAGGAAAGAGAGTGGAGGGAAGAGAAGAGAGTGGAGGGAAGGGGAGTGAGAGTAGAGGGCAGGAAATAGAATAGAGGGAAGGAGAAATAGTGGAGAGAAGGGAAGAAAGTGGAGAGAAGGGGAGAGAGTGGAGGGAAGGGGAGAGAGTGGAGGGAAGGGGAGGAAGAGTGGACTTAATTGAATAGAGTGGAGGGAAGGAGAAAGAGTGGAAGGGGGAGAGAGACGAGAGGAAAAGAAGGGAGAGTTGACGAGAAAGAAAGAAAGAAAGGGAAGCAGAAGACATTGAACAAAACATTGTTTACTTAGTAATTCTTGGCCTCAGGTCCAGCACGACATAAAGTGTTAGTGTATTAACTATTCAAACTATTCCTCGCAACTCTCTGGGTCTTCAACCAGCCAGCATTGGACAGCCCATAAAATATTGTTCAAAGAGTGTGCATATTCTCTCGTTCACAAAGAATACATTGTGTCGTCAACATCGTGATCCTCTAAGAGTTTCCAGTTCAACCAGTATTACAGGCGCGTACTCTCAATTACAGTATGCGAATATCGAGATATAACTGTATTCCATAGATAAATGTGCCAATGCTTTATATTTTATTTGTATTTAATTAAATAAAGAAGCTCAATTGTTCTCGCATTAATTACATCCCATGGGGCTTCTTGAGGCTCTTTCTCCAAGCATGTCAACAGTACTGACATCAAGATGCTAGCAGTTGATAGTATTTACTGGAACCTATTTTTAAATATGTTTCTTAATGAGAAATTATTGTTTGTTATGTTATTAGTTATATTGCTATATATGTTGCATATCAATCCACTTCACCTGTCATAAAAATTAAACTAATATACACATGGAACTGCCAGCCACACTTCCGTGGAAATAAACATTCCATTCACCTGGACTGTATGGGTCTCGAACCACGGACCGCATGTGTGTGAGGCCGTAGCTCTATCAACTCGGCTATGTCTTAAAAAGGAAAGTCTCCATAAGTGGCATCCTGCTGCCAAACTGGAATAAACATGGAATGGTCATTTCAACGAAAGAGTGCATGACAATTTATATGACATGAAAGTGGGTCAGTAATTCCTCTGTAATTCAGTAGTAGTCAGGGTAAGTTTAAAATACAAGTTTCACAGCTGGATGCTGCTTCTGGAAACTTTCCTTTTTCAGACGGCCCATAGCCGAGTTGATTGAGCTATGGCCTCACATGTGTGGGGTCCGTGGTTCGAGACCCATACAGTCCAGGTGAATGAAATGTACATGGTATATACATGCAAGTTCGGTTTGAGTCATACTTGTGTCTGGTCACTGATAACCTTGCCACTTTATATGGTTAGGCATTCTTGTATTGTCACATGAATCCTCTGCATAGCGGTTGCACTGCCTTTTCCTTTCACCATTCCACGTCTTCATACTGGAAGTCCGGCTCCGTGACAGCAAGAGGAGTCATCTGACCTGCCACATGGTCCACCGCCCAGTACCCCCCCCGGCGCCTGGTACTGGTTGTCAGCAAGCAAGGTGCCTCCGTTAACCAGTAGTTAAGCTTCTGCAAACAAGCAGTTTCCAACTTAAACTATCCGATGTACAGCCTCTACACGAAGGTGCCGCCAATTGGAAACTAACAGTTTGCGACAGTCGCTTGTTATCAACATGTGTTAAACTGGCAGTGATGTCATCGTCGCCGGGCTATATAAAGTGCATCACCAGCCTTTAGAGCAAGTCTCTCTCTCTTAGTGCTCTTGGGTCATCACTAGCCTCCCGGAAAGCTGTCTACTCCCAGCCTACGTCGTGCGTCGGATGCTGTTATGCTATTGTGGATGTCTTCAGCCTACCAGTATTTATTCAGGCCTTCTATTTAGTGCACAGATTATTCTTGTTATAATTTTCCTATTATTTTGTTCACTCTTGATCAGTATGATCGCCAAGTGTTCTTAGGTGCCATTTTTGTTCATAAATATTTCAGTAAATTGTTATAATTATTTATTTGGTTTCCTTTTGTTTCTACCTACGACTTACACATTGCAAGGGCCAAAGCAGCATTTTTTTTATCTTGTGTGACTGAGAGCCACACCCCCTTAGCTCAGTATAGCTGCACTACTACTTCACGTCACATTGAATGAGGGCCTGTCCAGGGAGCTGTCCTTGGAGCTGGCCTCAAGAGCTGTTCCTAGCAACCTTTTTCTTAATGTTGTGTTTAGTTGCTATACTTGGCTTTTATACTTTGCATTTTTTCAGAATTAATTTTGAGATTTACATACTCGAACTGAACATGTCTACTTTACAGGTGTAGCATTTTGTCATCTGTTTATTAGATTGACTTTGATTACGTGATGTTTTATGTGCAAATTCATGCTCGTAATGGTTAGTCTTCTAAGTTATTGCTATATCTTAATTACCCACATTAATTTTGTCCCAATAGAGAAGACTCACTCAGATCACCACCTCGGGTACTTATCTGGTACTTTGATTTGTCTTCGAATTATTATGCTCAACTTCGCATTACGAACTTAGGAGAAAATACTGGACTAGACATCCTTATGCATCCAGAACTGCGTTATACATTCTGGTAGTGAACAGCCGTTCTCGTCACAGTGGTAACACTCCCTGTACCCCTAACCCTTCGTTCAAAGTTCATGATTAATTGCTCAGGTAGGGAGTTTACTATTCTTTTATAGAGCACAAGCAATGGTAACTGCAGTTAATTACCTAGATTCCAGTAGGACAACTCTTGTCCTTATCCTCACTAGAGTACAGGGTAAAGACATCCCTACATCTTCTTTATATTTTACTACCTCGAAATATTCACTTATATTGTTTCTGTAAGTCCTTATTAAAGTCAAATACTTAATTTTATTTCAGGTTATCCTATATAGTACAGTAATTTATATTGTAAATTTATTGTTTCCTTACAGGATAGTTACTTACGTACAGTGCTGTCAATTATATAACAACCATTCTTGTGCATAGTGCCACATCACCTACAAGGCAGTCTAGTAATCCTCACTTACTGGTTCGCCTACAGGGTCCTCGCATTTTCTTCCATTGACATTTATCTTTATATAATCTTAAATATGTTTCGATTAGCCCCATTTCGTGCACACCCGGAAGAGGAGCTTCACACATTAATTCGTGCTACTAGAACCGAATTGATAACACTCACCACTGAGTATCACATCTTTCCTTCCCATGGGGTCACCAAAGCTAAGTTTCATATCCCAATTCTAGACCATCTTGCAGACTATGGTTTTATTACTCAAGAGCAGCAGGACCCACATAGAGTTGCTGATACAACCACCCTTGCACACATGAAATTAAAGATCGAGTTAACCCAGCTTAAAGCTGCTGTCGATGAACGCAAACGGGAAATGAGACAAGATGCTGCATTAGCTCGTGAACATCAAGAACAAGAAGCAGCACTACAATGAGAGCATGAACAAGAACAATTCCGGCTCTACGAGCAAAAAGCTGAATTAGAACGTGCACGTGAACAGGAACGACTCCAGACCCTTCAAGAGGAAGCTGACCTGCAACTTTAGCGTCTAGAACAAGAAACTGAACTGCAACATCAACGCCAACAACAAGACGCTGAACCGCAATGGCAACATCAAGAACAAGACGCTGAACTACAATGTCAACAAGCTGAGCTGCAACGTCATCGCCAATAACAAGAAGCTGACTTGCAACGTCTACGAGAAGTAGAACGACAGCAAAGCCTAGTTCAAGAGCTTCAAGTCAAGAGACAGCATGAGGAAGATAAAACTGCCATCACACTACGCTTGAAACAAGATAAATCAGACACGGCGCTCGAGTTCCGACGTCAGGAGTTAGAAATTGAAAGTACCCACATCTCTCAGTGCCATAAAGCAGAAGCTAACTTACCGCTACGTTTTAATCCTACGCAGAGTGTTAAAATGATAGAAGGTAATCTACCTTCACCTTTTGTAGAGGTGAAGGTAGATTAATTTATTTGTCTTTCGAGGTCTTGGCCACTCAGTTACTCTGGCCTAGGAATCAATGGTCTATACTTCTCAGATCACACCCTACAAGACGAGCTGCCTTAACCCTTAGTACTCTTGCCACCGAGACTGACTACGATGTACTCAAGCAAGCAGTCCTTGACGCCTATCTGTTTTCCACTGAAAACTACCGACGACGTTTCAGGGACTATATAAAGTCTCCTACCTATGTGGAGTATGAGTAGACCAAAATAAGATATTTTCTCAAATGGTTAGAATCAGCTCAGAATACCACCTTCAATGAACAAATAAATCTAATCATGATGGAAGAATTTGTAAGGCGAGTCCTAAACGCCATACGCCTATATCTTGCAGATAAGGAAGAGACAACCCTCAGTAAATGTGCCCAGTTAGCTGATACTTACAGTTTAATCCATAAATCTTTTGATTCATATAAACCATTGTGATGGTGTTCCACCCCAATATCTTTACTGGCCCGGCATCAGGAGTCATATCTCTGCAATCAGAACGTTCTCTGATGTTCAGGGAACATTTTGATATATATGAAAGTATGGAACGTTATCGTGTTGGCAGTCAATTTGCCGTTTTAGTTTGGTTATACAAGTGGCTTACGCCCTTCTGAGTTACAAGATGGCGCCGGGGTGCTCTGTTTCCAGCAAAAAGAAGCGTGTCGCCTGCCGGTTGTTGATTGGCTCGGTAGGGTCACGTGACATCATGGACCAATGAGGGGGAGCCCTCGGGCGATGTGGCGTCACGAGGCGGAGTGCTCCGGGTCGTGGGCGCCCCCTGCGGGCGTAGCACGTCACGGCCCATCATAGAGAGTGGCCGCGCTCAAGTGAGCTCTCGATCTAGATGCTAGGAAGCTCCATCCAGTGGACCCAAGCAGCCGCATTGATACTGCAGTCATCGTGGGAGGTCATGCGACTCCCGTAGAGTACATAGAAGCAAGGCTTGGCTGGTGCTAGAGTGCCAAGAGCTCTTTTACCGATAGTCTGTGGCAGAGACGAACGTTGGGCTGGGACGTCTGGGACGCCTAGCGGGCCGCGTTCAAACGAATCAGGCGAGCTGCTGTGCCTGGGGTCAAGTCCACTGGCAGACCGAGGAGGGGACACTGAACTAGACTGTAAGTTGTCTACAGTGCCAGTGTGGAAGGAAGAAGGTGACGTGCTCAGGGACCCGTCTCCAGTACCTCGAGAGGATGAGAAGGAGTACCTGCCTGCAGAGTGTGGGAACGGCAAGGACGCCCATCTACAAGTCAACTGAGGACCTTTTGTGTGAGACCTGATCAACGGAGGACCAAACGCCAGGACCAGGGACCTCAACAACCCTCGCCAGAGGATAGGTCGGCATCGTAGCAGAAAGAATTAAGGTAGATAAATTCCCAATTCCCCCCCCCCCTCCCCATTACCCCCTTGATCTAGGTGAGCTAGGATATATTTCATATTGTGAACATTGTCTTTATTATTACTACCAGTGAGGTAGAGAGTTAGGCTAGGAGCCAGGTTACTCATGTAGGCATGAGTTGATGTATAAATATATTTGTGGGTGCAGTGACTTTTGGGCAGCTGGAAGAAGTGGCTGGGTTCAAGAGGCCAGAAACGAGCTCTTGAATCGTCCAGCTGACAATGTTGCCGCCGTCTGACAGTTCCACGTATATTAACCACTATGCGGATCCAGTGTAGTTTTCTTCAGTTAGCCCTTTTGATTTTAACATTGTGTTTGAGTGAGCCTCCCCTCTCTAGGGTTATTTGATTAAATCATTTATGTTATGCTGCACTGCATCTGAGATTGCATCCTTGGGCTGCGATAACGAGTAAGACCACTGAGTAGTGTTGCTGGGACACGAATATTAACACCCAGCTGGCGGCCTTGGACGAAGAGGTGAGGATTTACCTGTATGTCTTTCCAGTGTCACGGCGGGTAAATCCAACCGAGAGTGACAGAGGTAAGGCTGGATTTCCCCACTCGCCAGGGGTGCAATTCAAGGCCAGCCCTTGGTAGACTGGGGTGACCCCAGGGCGAGCAGTGACGTCCAGGTACAAGGGGGAGGCGAAGACCCGTGGGATTAACCCTCTTTACAAAAGGAAGAGGAAAGGACATTAACTATGCACTTTATTGTCGTCACTGAAGAACTTATGGACATTTGATTGATCAGAGTCCTAACCCAAATTGTAAAACTACTAACACTCCTTCATCTAAGCCTAAGCCTCAGCCTCTGCCTCAGCCTTCTAAGCCTACCAAGAATGTACTATATGCAAATGTTCGTGTTACTGATCTTATTTTATTTGACAGATATGTGTATCCAGGAACTGTCTCTGCCAACTGTGGAGATTCCGAGGGCAAGAGCGTAATACACATCTTGAGGGACACAGCTTCGCTGCAGAGCATTATACTAAAATCCGCTGTACCTCAAATCACCTATATTGGAGAAACTGTCCTGATCACTGACACCACTTCAACTACATCATATCCGCTCGGCACAATCTACCTGGAGTGTCCATTAATTCGTGGACAGGTCCAAGTCGCAATTCGGGAAAAACCTTTCCCCATGCCAGGAATTCAACTTCTCCTGGGGCAACAACTTGGCCAACCTTCAAGATTCCACCAATTTGATCATCTGCGACAAACCTCAGGTATGTGACTCAGCCATGGAGGAAGATCCCTCTATGAATTTTGCAGCAGAAGAGGTAACCGTGACGAATGAATCAGCAGACATATCTCAGCTAGTTCTAGTGACTACCCGTGCACAAGGCGCTCAACCACCACAAGTAGCAGCATCTGTGACTTAAGACGTGCAAGGCCTCCTGTCTAATCTCAACCAGTTGGGGTTCCGTAAGCTTCAACAGTTTGATCTGTCGCTAAATCCTTTATTTTACCAAGCACAGATTACAACTGATGCCATTCCAGGATCTAATATTGACACTAATCACCTTTTCTACCATAGATACAGACCCCGTAAATTTAAGGCAGAGGATCAGTGGGCTAATATGAATCAGCTAGTTGTTCCAACGTCTTTAAGAAAAGATATTATCTCTCTGGCTCATGGCTCAATGTCTTCTTATGGGATCAACAAAACTTATAACGCCCTTTTACAGGACTATTTTAGGCCAGGCATGGCACGATATGTAAATACCTTTATTAATAATTAACATATCTGTCAAAGAGCAGGAAAACCAAATATAGTTATTCGAAAGGCACCATTTTTCCCAATTCCTGTGCCTTCGGAACCATTTTCAAGGCTTCTTATTGAGTGCGTTGGGCCCTAACCAAAAACCCACGCAGGCAACACGTACATCACAATAATGTGTCCAACCACCAGGTTCCCAGTAGCAGTTTCCGTCAAGAACATCATGGCTGCTGCACTCAATATGGTTCCCGAATAAGATACAAAGTGACTGTGGAACTAACTTCACAAGTGAATTGTTTAAGAAAACCTTTAGGAATTTAACATCACCCAAATCTTGTATAGTCCATATCATCCTGCTTCACAGGGACATCTAGAACGTAGTCATCAAATTATTAAGTCTCTGTTAAAGATATTTTGTATTAATACCGAGAAAGATTGGGATAAACAATTAGATCTCTTTATGTGCATTTTCAGATGTCTTCCTAATGAGTCCCTTGGAGTATCTCCTTATGAGATGCTCTACGGTCGTAAGTGCTGTGGTCGTCTTCTTCAAGCTTTTAAAGATTCCTTAACGTCAACCACCTTCAGTGTTTCCCTTAATGTGTCTCAGTTTCTTAAAAACTTGAGACATAAACTTGAACAATTACACAAGTTTGCTAGTGCTAATTTATTGACCACCCAACATAAGATTAAAGTACACTTTGACAAGATGTTACCGCCAGCTTGGGCCAGTAACCGGGTTCTTTTCTGTTAACGTGTCTTATAACTTCTTTATCCTACCCCAAGTAAGTTTTCAAGAATTGGCAGTAGAAAGTAACAGTGCAAGGAATAAGGTGGTGGGGGAGATAAACAATATCCAACTACACCTTCATCAATATTATCACCGCCACCACTATATATATTATATCTCTAAGTATTACTACACATATTTACAATGTGTCACTTTCACTCAGGACATTCAATAGACCTGCAGTGCTCATCAAATCCAGGCAAGTCCACTACGTCCAGGTATATGTCTTCCACGCTCAATGGTACTTACTGGCGAGTTCACCTTCCTCAACATGGGCCAATCCACACACCGTATCGTCGCGATGTCTCAATATCTTGAGGTTATCTTGAGATGCTTTTGGGGCTTTAGTGTCCCCAGCGGCCCGGTCCTCGACCAGGCCTCCATCCCCAGGAAGCAGCCCGTAGCAGCTGTCTAACTCCCAAGGTACCTATTTACTACTAGGTAACAGGGGCATCAGGGTGAAAGAAACATTTTGCCCAGTTGTCTCCGCCTCCACTGGGGATCGAACCCGGAACCTCAGGACTACGAATCCGAAGCACTGTCCACCCAGCTGTCAGGCGCCCATACCCCACTACGTAACTTCCCTACATGTGACACTTCCCTACTATATTCCCTACCAGAGGCAAAGAGTACTGAATGAGGTGCTTTAGTTCAAGAGAGCCGTACTTACTCGAATGGTGTTCCACAGTTCTCCTAGAGATGATGTACCCTCCTGGAGACCACTCACACCGTCTTACTACTGGGCTTCACCCACTCTACTGTCCACTTTCCATGATCTCCTGCTCACCAGCTGAACATGATGGTTTGCATTTGATGTGGAAGGGTTAATCCCTGTAGATTATCATGACGGCATCAACTCTGACCACCTCGTGACTCTGTGACCGTTGACCTGCCCCAATGGTTAACTTGTACAGAGGTGTAACTTTTCCATTGTCTGCCGCCGCTTGACTGGCGCCGCCCCTGTGGGTTGTTCATGCTTCATGTGGCTTGTTCATGCTGTTGGGATGTTTATGTTGTACTACTATGTACTGCTCTCTTGTTACATATCCCCCATTGTCCCGGTTTAAGAAAAACCGTGGGCGAGGAACTCGAACTTGGCTTTTCTTATCCCAGACCATAAAGGAACTAGTGCACGCCTCGAAAAAAATAACTTCCCTATCTAAATATTTACATATCACAGTCAAGAAATATTAATAAAAAAAAAATTCTTAACAATAACATTACTATGGTAACTCAAAATCCAGGCTGACCATACCCAACATGGCAGCCCAGCAATTCTCTCAGACGACAAATAAACATCAATTTAAAAAAACTCAGACAATTCATGATAAACAATTAAATTTAAACTGGAACCATCTTTTTGCTGGTTCCCCAGTTCACCAGAGTCTACACAAAAATTGTCATTCATAATTTATTTTCTCTGTAACGGTGAACATCAAGTTTTCTGAACTGTAAAAAAAAACATATATTGTATATAAAAAATAACAAATAGTCTTTATTCCCGAATCTGCTCTCCAGAAACACATTTACAGAGGGCTTCAGCGACAAGCTGACAAAGGTCTCAAATAAACACGTACAAGGAGTAGCTAACACCCTGGCAAAACTTCCTAGCAACACACTAGCAGCACTTTTCGACACCTATCCTCGACTCAAGTCCATTCCATCTAGCGGGCGACTCTACAGACACATTCACAAATTTTTACATGTTGTTCATTCAAAACGGAAATTTTCTCAAATATAAATTATTATTATAATATATTAGCATATTGTGTATGTATATATAAACATAGGTTAGGTTAGGTGTTTAGGTTCTGTTGGCGATTATTTGTATTTGTAGTACGTGGGTGAAGTCTTGACAGCGTTGTGGTTTGAATCAAATTCGTCAGTGAAGCACAAGTTCCGGAAGTTTTCGGACATCAACAGTTGTGAATCGTGTGTAAACTGTTTTGCATTCATGAACTGGAGGTTGGGCGGGTGCATGGAATCACTTTTGGGTCTTTGTTTGGAGGACGGGCTGCAACAGATTCAATACTGTCGTCTCATAACTTTTCTTGGCCAAATCTCGGTTGAAGGTACTTGACTTGACTGTGAGGTCTCACTGGATTAAGGTGTTTGGATTACCTGTGATGCCTCACTGGTTAAAGGTGATTGGATTGCCTGTGATACCTTATCTTGAGGTTATCTTGAGATGATTTCGGGGCTTTAGTGTCCCCGCGGCCCGGTCCTCGACCTGGCCTCCACCCCCAGGAAGCAGCCCGTGACAGCTGACTAACACCCAGGTACCTATTTACTGCTAGGTAACAGGGGCATTCAGGGTGAAGGAAACTTTGCCCATTTGTTTCTGCCTCGTGCGGGAATCGAACCCGAGCCACAGAATTACGAGTCCTGCGTGCTATCCACCAGGCTACGAGGCCCCATACCTTACTGGTTGAAGGTACTTGGCTTGCCTGTGAGGCCTCACTGGTTGAAGGCGCTTGGATTTATGTAGTGTCGGTCCATATGACACTACATAAATCCAGCAGCTAACACACTGCTACTACCGACGGCAGCAACTTTGTCCTCTCTCTGGACCAAGTCAAGAGTTCTGGACTGCCCAGGAGGCCCGGTCGATAACTGGGACGCGGGGATGCTAAGCCCCTGAAACACTTCAAGGTAACCTTAAGATGCTCAAGGTGAACTGCTCTCCCTAGTGCAATCGCCTCCTTACGTCATCTCTGTGAACATAAAGCGGCATTAGCTAGATAGACAGTATACTGGGTGACCTTAGGACAACACCCTTCCACCGGGGAATTAAAATTGTAATTGCTTTCATAACCTAGATGGCATTGACATAGTTATACCACCCACCAGACGTCATCATCATCGACCTCACCTTTTAACTGAGGTATGAAACAGGAGCCTTTCACCGACGTCACACCACTACCAACAGATGGCGTTGTCTGCATCTCACCTAATACCTGGGAGTTGGAGTGCAGGTCCATAGATGGCACCGAAATCGCCACTCAACTCTCCAGTAACGGTGCTGATACCTTAACACACGAACACTTAGGTAAGAAATTTAATGTTGGAGACTTCGTTCTCACCTTTTTTCCTATCCCAAGCTCTCCATTTCAAAGTAAATATCAGGACCTTATCGCATCAAAGAATGCAATAAACACAACAACTACTTTCTAGACTGGTGTCGCAAGACACCAGTCACACTCCTGACTGGAGTCGCAAGACACAACTCTGCCACGTCAACCAACTCAAAATCTATTAAGGTAATCCTCCACCGATACTATTATCAGTATTCATTTTCAACGAGAGGTATCCCAACAGTGGTACATACCCTGCTACCTCTCCATCTGAGTGTATTGATAACATGAATACAGTGACGTCTAACAGTGATATTCTAAAAGATCTTTCCAAATACCTCCAGCATTCAGATAATAGTGCTCCATTGATTAACTTAATCTCCCCATATAAAAAACTGTATCAAGACACTCGTCAGGAATGAACTTTGTACAACACGACATCCAGTTCCTCCCTGATACGATGCCCGTCCGTCAACCTTACTAATCGCATCAATCTACAGAAGAGAGAAGTCATATTCGCCAAAGTATCTCCTAAGCAGAGTATCTCCTTAGCTGCACCTTGTGAGTCTTCTTGGGCTTCACCATACAAAATGGTTCCCAAACCACATGGCAAGGTAAGACTGTGTATAGATTACCAAAAGGTAAATGCTGTCACAGTGAAGCATTCTTATCCATTACCTCGCGTCGACATCATAGATGCTATAGGTAATGCTAGCTTTTTGTCTCAAATAGACCTCTTAAAGGAATACTATCAAATAAGCCTAACGGGACGTGCTAAAAGTATCTCTAGTTTTACCACTCCTTTTGACCATTTTAAATATGAAGGCTTATCATTTGGACTATGCAATGCCCCAGCTACCTTCCAGTGAGCTGTCAACCTCGTCGTCCAAGATCTTGACGACACCTATGCCTACCTAGGACGACATCGCTGTAGTGACCAACTCGTGGGAAGAAAATCTACACCGGCTGCAACGATTATTCTTCAAGCTTCTCCAGGCTAGTCCTACCATTAATTTAGGCAGCTCCACATTTGCTAAAAGTAAGGTGAACTATCTTGGTTATGTTATAGGCAGTGGATGCTTATCACCTTTAGACATACATCTTTAAGCCATCCTACAGTATTCACGGCCTACATCTCGTAAGCAACTTATGAGATTGTTGGAATTACCGTCATATTGCCGTAGGTTCTTCTGGAACTTCAGCATAGTTGCCACACATTTAATTAACCTTACCAGCCGAAAAAGGAAATAAATTTGAACAAACTCACTATCCATTGCCTTCGATGATTAAAAACTTTGATCTGTACTAACCCCATTCTTGCCTCGCCAGATGTGAAGAAACCCTTCATCCTTAATATTGATTTCAGGAGCACCGGCATTGGGGTGTGTCCTAATGCAACAGCAAGAGGAAGAAGTCCTACCAGTCAACTACTACAGCTACGAGCTGAAGCCTCACTAACAAAACTACAGCACTATAGAAAAGGAGCTACTCGCCTCCTCCTCCTCAGCTGTCACGAGAATACCCTGCATAGCACTGGAACTGCCTTTTCCTCTCACCATTCCACGTATTCATACTGGAAGTCCGCCTCCATGACAACAAGATGTTTCATCTGATCTGCTACATGCTCCTCCACCCAGTACCCCCCCATCGCTTGGTACTGGTCGTCAGCAAGCAAGGTGCCTCTGTTAACCAGTAGTTAGACTTCCGCAAACAAGCAGTTTCCAGACTTAAACTATCAGTTGTACAGCCTCTCCACAAAGGTTATCAACATGCGTTGACGTTGGCAGTGACGTCATCGCCGCCGAGTTATATAAAGTGCATCACCAGCCTTTAGAGCAAGTCTCTCTCTTAGTGTTCTTGGGTCATCACTAGCCTCCCGCAACGTCGTCTGCTCCCAGCCTACGTCATGTGCCGGATGCTGTTGTGGTGTTGTGGATGTCTTCAGCCTACCAGTATTTATTCAGGCCTTCTATTTCTTGCACATTTTATTCTTGTTATAATTTTCATATTATTTTGTTCACTTTGGAAGTGTATGATCGCCAAGGGTTCTTAGGTGTCCTTTTTGTTCATTAATAATTCAGTCAATTGTTTCAGTTATTTATTTGGTTTCTACCTACTTACACACTGAAAGGGCCAAAGCAGAATTTTTTTATCTTTTGTGACTGAGAACCACACCCTCTTGGCTCAGTATAGCTACAATACAACATCACGTCACAATATGGGCAGACCATTTTATATGGTCAGACCATTTTATATGGTCAGACCCTTTTATATGGTCAGACCCTTTTATATGGGTGTTACGGCCTGACTGAGCCAGTAACTGGCTTCTTTCAAGTTATGGGGACTAAGAGCCTTTTCTTCCTTGATTCACCCCAATTCAAAAGTAAGTTATCAAGAATTGGCGGCAGCTAGTAATTGTGAAATGAAAAGAGGTTAAAAAAAGACTAAAATAAAACCTTCATCAATATAATATCTTGTTTAAATACACGTATGTAGACAGAGTATCACTTTCGCACAGGACACTTAATATATCTGCAGTGATCTTCAATTCCCGATGAGTCCACTATCTTCAAACATACGTCATCCGCGTTCAGAGGTACTAACACCGGCGAGTTCACCTTACTCAACATGGGAAAGTCCCCCTCCGTATCATCACGATGTCCTAAAACCCCACGTCTTCTCTGTAGAAACACACTGGCAGAGGATTTCAGCAATATGCTGACAGGTGGTTACAAATAACACTTCCAGGGGTCTTTACCAACACCCTGGCAGAGGTCTGACTATATGCTAGCTGAATTTTTCAGCAGACGGCCAGTACTGTCGTCTTGTAACTCCTCTTGGCCAAAACTCGGGTACATCGGTCGCACACAATATCACCGCACAAGTACAACAGCCAAAACACTGTCTTCTTCCGATAGTGGCCACTTGTCCTCCCAGGAACAAGTCTGCGAGGATACGAGCAGTGTTGTCTCTAGTGTTGAGATTGCGAAGTCGGATTGTGAAAGGGATCTGAGAGTTATGATTAGTAAGAATTTAAAACCGAAAAATCATTGCATAAATGTCCGTAATGAGGCAAATAAGGACACTGGGATTTATTAATCGAAGCGTTACTAATAAGACACTTGGTATTGTTCTTCAGCTACATCTTGCTTTACTTAGGCCCCATATAGATTATGCAGTTCAGTTTTGGTCGCCATACTATAGAATGGATATAAATTTTATTAGAATGTGTCTGGCGTAGGACAAAATTAATCCTGCAAATTTGAAACCTGTCATATGAAGAAACTTGGGAGTGACATGTTAGAGTTGTACAAGTAGATGAATGTATATCACAAAGAGGATATTAATAGAGTACTAAAAGTATTCACACAAGTCAGATCACGAAAAAATGGGCATAAATTGGATAAGTTTAGATTTAGAAAAGACCTGGGTAAATATTGGTTCAGCAATAGGGTTGTTGATTTGTGGAACGAATTACAAAGTAATGTGGTGGAAGTGGGATCCCTTGATTGTTTCAAGCATGAGTTGGACATGTATATGAGTGGGACTGGGTGGTTATAAATAGGAGCTGCCTCCTATGAACCAATAAGCATTCTGCTGTTACTTTTATTCCCATGTTCTTATGTTCTTATGTTTTTATGTTCTTAAATCAGAAGTTCTGCTCAAGGTGAACTACCAACCAGAGCACATCTCAGGAAACAATTTTAGGTAGCGACAACGTATCTGGAAAGTGTTAGAAAGTAGGGGCAACGTTTGTTTTCACGCATTAGATGCGTAATTTTGTGTGGATGTAAATAAGATTCTAAAATGTGTACGAAACGTTGGCTAAAAAAAATTTAAAACCTTGTGGAAATCTTAAACATTTCATAAACGTAGTTTTTTATTGCTGTTATTTATATCAATGCAAAAATATAACAAAATATTTCTACATTTAGAAAAATGAAACAGGATAATAATAATAAAGGTTGATTCATCATTTTTATTCATTTTTTGAGGAAGAGGTCGAGGAGGAAGAATTCCAGGTAAGATGATGAGGTCAAGGAGGACGGAGGAGGTCGAGGAGAAAGAGTAGAAGATGGAGGAGGAAGGAGGAGGAGGAGGTCGAGGCAGAGGAGGAAGGAGGATGAGGTAGAGGAGGAAGTTAAACAGGACGTTGAGGAGGAGGAGGGCGAGGAGGAAGGAGTAAGAGAAAAGAGGACGAGGGCGAGGAGGAGGGCGGAGGAAGGAGGAGGAGGACGAGGAGGAAGGAGGAGGAAGGAGGAAGGCGAGTAGGAAGAAGGAGGAGAGCGAGGAGGAGGAGGAGGGCGAGGAGGCAGGAGGACGAGGAGGGCGATGAGGAAGGATGAGGAGGGCGAAGAGGGAGGAGGAGGAGGAATGAGGAGAAGAAAGGAGGAGGAGGGCGAGGAGGAAGGAGGAGGCCGAGAAGGAAGAAGGAGGGCGAGGAAGAAGGAGGAGGGCGAGGAGGAAGGAGGAGGAGGACGAGAAGGAAGGAGGAGGAAGAGAGCGAGGACAAAGGATGAGGAGGACGAGGAGGGAGGAGGAGTAGGGCGAGGAGGGAGAGGGAAGAGGAGGCGGGTGAGGAATAAGGAGGAGGGCGAGAAGGAAGGAGGATGAGGGCGAGAAGGAAGGAGGAGGAAAGCGATAAGGAAGGAGATGGAAGGAGGAGGGCGAGGAGGAAGGAGAGCGATGAGGAAGAGGCCGAAGAAGAAGGAGGGAGGAGGAAGGCGAGGAGGAAGGAGGTGAAAGAGGGCGAGGAGGAAGGAGGAGGAGGAGGGCGAGGAGCAAGGGGAGGAGGAGGAGGAGGACGAGGAAGGAATAGTAGTGCGACGAAGAAGGAGGAGGAGAAGAGCGAAGAGGAAGGAGGAGTAGGCGGTCGAGGAGGAAGAGATCAAGGAGGAAGAATTCCAGGAAGGAGAATGAGGTCAAGGAGAAAGGAGGAGTAGGGCGAGGGGGAATGAGGAGGAGGGTGAGGAGGAAGGAGGAGGAGGAGAGCGAGAAAAGAGGAAAGAGGAGAGCGAGGTGGAAGGAGGCAACCCGTTCTCGCAAATTCGTAAAGTCAATATTGACTTATTAACTACGTGCATAGGTGATATACTAAACATAATAGATATACCTTAAAAAGATTCATAGAAAACACCAACCTTACCTAACCTTGTTAGTATCTTAAGATAAGCATCTTATTGCTTCGTAATTACAATTGTTACTTAACCTATACCGATTATAGGTTAGGTAATAATTGTAATTACGAAGCAATAAGATGCTTATCTTAAGATACTAACAAGGTTAGGTAAGGTCGGTGTTTTCTATGAATCTTTTTAAGGGTATCTATTATGTTAAGTATGTCACCTATGCACATATTTAATAAGTCAATATTGACTTATTAAATTTGCGAGAACGGGTTGAAGGAGGAAGAGGGCGAGGAATAAGGAGGAGGAGGGCAAGAAGGAGGAGCGCGAGGAGGAAAGAGGAGCGCGAGGAGGAAGGAGCAGGAGGAGGGCGAGGAAAAAAGGAGGAGGAGGGCGAGGCGGGAGGAGAAAGAAGGATGAGGGCGAGGTGGAAGGAGGAGAGCGATGAAGGAGGAGGACGAGGATGAAGGAGGAGAGCGAGGAAGGAGGAATAGGGCGAGGAAGAAGGAGGAAGAGTGCTAGGAGGGAGAGGAAGAGGAGGGCGAGGAGGAGGAGGAAGACGTCAAGGAGGAAGGAGGAGGAAGAAAGGAGGAAGAAGGAGGAGAGCGAGGAAAAAGGTGGAGGAGGAGGGCGAGGAGGAAGCAGAAGGAGGGCGAAGAGGAAAGAAGAGGAGGGCAAAGAGGGAGGAGGAGGAAGGAGGAGTAGGGCGAGGAGGAAGGAGGAGGAGAAATTAGGAGCAGGGCGGGGAGGAAGGAGGAGAGCGAAGAGAAAGGAGGAGGAGAGCGAGGAGGAGAAGGGCGAGGAAGAAGGAGGAGGAGGAGGGCGAGGAGGAAGGAGAAGGCAGAGGAGGAAAGAGGACGGTTAGGAAGAAGGAGGAGGGCGAAGAGGAAGGAGGAAGAGGACGAGGAGGAAGGAGGAGGAGGACGAGAACGAGGGGGAAGGAGGAGAAGGGCGAGGAGTGAGGAGGAGTAGGACGGGGAAAGATAGAGAGGAGCAGGAGGATGAGGAGTAAGGAGGGGGAGACGGAAGGAAGAGGAGGGCGAGAAGGAGGGGGAAGGAGGAAGGAGGAGAGCGAGGAGGAAGGAGGAAGAAGGAGGTGGAGTGCGAGGAGGGAAGAGGGCGAGAAAGAGGAAGGCGAGGAGGGAGGAGGGCTAAAAAGAGGAAGGCGAGGAGGGAGGAGGAGGGCGAGGAGGAAGGAGATGAAGGAGGGCGAGGAAAAAGGAGGAGGAAGGCGAGGAGGAAGGAGGAGGAGGGCGAGGAGGGAGGAGTAGTGCGAGGAAGTAGGTGGAAGGAGGAGTAGGAGGTCGAGGAGGAAGAGGTCGAGGACGAAGGAGGAAGAATTCCAGGTAAGAGGATGAGGTCGAGGAGAAAGGAGAATGACGTCGAGGAGGAAGCAGGAGGTCGAGGAGGAAGGAGGAGGAGGAGGGAGAGGAGGAAGGAGGAGGAGGATGGCAAGGAGGAATGAAGAGGAGGAAGGAGGAGGAAAGAGGAGGAGGACGAAGAGGAAGGAGGGGGAGGAAGGAGGGGGAGGAAGGAAGAGGAGGGCGAGGAGGAAGGAGGAGGAGAGCGAGGAAGAAGGATGAAAGAGAAGACCGAGGTTAAAGGAGGAAGAGGGCGAGGAAGAAGGAGGAGGAGGGCGAGAAGGAAGAGGGCGATGAGGAAGGAGTAGGAGGTCGAGGAGGAAGGAGGAAATGGAGAAGAACGAGGAGCAGGAGGGCGAGGAGGAAGGAGTAGGAGGTCGAGGAGGAAGGAGGGCAAGGAGGAGAACGAGGAGCAAGAGGGCGAGGAGAAAGGAGGAGGAGGAGGAGAGCAAGGAGGAAGGAGTAGGAGGAGGGCAAGGAGGAAGGAGGAGGAGGGCGAAAAGGAAGGAGGAGGGCGAGGAGGAAAGAGGACGAGAGCGAGGAGGAAAGTGGAGGAAGGAGGAGGTCAAGTAGGAAAGGTTATCTTGAGGTTATCTTGAGGTTATCTTGAGATGATTTCGGGGCTTTAGTGTCCCCGCCTCCACCCCCAGGAAGCAGCCCGTGACAGCTGACTAACACCCAGGTACCTATTTTACTGCTAGGTAACAGGGGCATAGGGTGAAAGAAACTCTGCCCATTGTTTCTCGCCGGCGCCTGGGAGTGAACCCAGGACCACAGGATCACAAGTCCAGCGTGCTGTCCGCTCGGCCGAAAGGCTCCCATGGAAGGAAGAGGAGGAGGAAGGAGGAGGAGGAGGAAGGAAGAGGTCAAGGAGGAAGGAGGAGGAGGAGGAGGGCGAGGAGGAGGGAGGAAAGAGGAGGAGAGTGAGGAGGAAGGAGGAGGAGGGCAAAGAGGAAGGAGGAGGGCGAGGAAGAAGGATTGCGAAAAGGAGGGAGGAGGGCGAGGAGGAAGGAGGAAGGAGGAGGAGGGTGAGGAGGGAGGAGGAGAAGGGCGAGGAGGAAGAAGGTGGAGGGCGAGGATGAATGAGAACATCGAGGAGGAATGAGGAAGAAGAAGGAGGAGGGCGAAGAGGAAGGAGGAGAGCGAAGAAGGAGGAGGGCGAGGAGGAATGAGGAGGAGGAGAGCGAGAAGGAAGGAGGAGGAGGAAGGCGAGAAGGAAGGAGGAAGAGGGCGAGAAGGAAGGAGAAGGAGGAGGAGGGCGAGAAGGGAGGGGAAGGAATAGGGCAAGGAGGAAGGAGGAGGAAGAGTGCGAGGATGGAGGAGGGCGAAGAAGAGGAGGGCGAGGAGGAGGAGGAGGAAGGAAGTGGAGGAGGGCGAGGAGGAAGGAGGTGGAGGAGGACGAGGAAGAAGGAGCAGGAGGGCGAGGACGAAGGAGGAGGAGGGTGAGGAGGGAAGATTAGGGCGAGGATGAAGGAGGAGGAAGGAGGAGTAGGAAGTCAAGGAGGAAGGAAGAGGAGGAGGTCGGGGCAGTGGAGGAAGGAGGATGAGGTAGAGGAGGAAGTTAAAGTTAGCGAGGAGGAAGGAGGAAGAGAGGGAGGAAGGAGGAAGAGTGCGAGGAGGGAGGAGGGCGAGAAAGAGGAGGGCGAGGAGGTAGGAGGAGGGCGAGGAGGAAGGAGGTGAAGGAGGGCGAGGAGGAAGGAAGAGGAGGAAGGTGAGGAGGAAGAAGGAGTAGGAGGTCGAGGAGGAAGAGGTCGAGGACGAAGGAGGAAGAATTCCAGGTAAGAGGATGGGGTCGAGGAGAAAGGAGAATGAGGTCGAGGAGGAAGGAAGAGGAGGAGGAGAGCGAGGAAGAAGAAGGAAAGAGGAGAGCGAGGTTGAAGGAGGAAGAGGGTGAGGAAGAAGGAGGAGGAGAGCGAATAGGAGGAGGAAGGAGGAAAAGGAGAAGACCGAGGTGCAGGAGGGCGAGGAGGAAGGAGGGCAAGGAGGAGAGCGAGGAGCAGGAGGGTGATGAGGAAGGAGGAGGAAGAGAGCGAGGAGGAAGGAAGAGTCTCATGAGTTGTGTATGACAGGTTAAAGCCAATGCACCTATCTAGGACTCCTCCATATATACGGTACCTGTACCAAAGCCTGGACAACCTGATGCTTTCCGTCCCATCTCACTGACCAGTTGCATGTGCAAAACCTTTGAGAGAATGGTGCTTAATAGATTATTGTATAGAGTTAAAGAGCACATGTCACCTGATATCAATGGTTTCACACATGGTAAAAGTGTACACAACTGTATCACAACCTTTCTTACTGTTCATGGAGATAAAAGGCACAAGTACACAACATTTCTTGATTTAAAAAATGCCTTTGATATTGCATGTATGAATTAGCGAGAATGGATATAGGGGGACATTTATTACAATGGATACGAGGCTATCTTACCAACCGGAAGTCCTCTGCACTGTTCCAAGGCTACAAGAGTGAAACTAAAGTAATGCAACTAGGCACCCCACAAGGAGGAGTACTTAGTCCTACCTTGTTTAATGTTCTAATTAATGCTTTATTAAAATCAATCCCAACTAGTCCGGCAAACATCACTATCAGCTATGCAGATGACATCCTTGTGCATACTAAAACCCACCGCGAAATGCAAACAGTCTTAAATTGTATACATACAGCTTGTGAGAGCCTTGGTCTTGTAATCAACGCTGCTAAAACTAAGGTATTTAACAGACAAATTGGCAACCGCAAAAGTGGACCACGAAAACTTAAGATAGACAACATACCAATAGACTATGTCTCTTCTTTCAAATACCTTGGAGTCTCTGTCCCTTGTACCTCAACTGCAGTCAATAAGTTACATCAACAATGTAGAGACAGACTCAAGGCTCTCAGAACTGTAGTGGGGTACAGCCCGAAATATGGTGTTAATATTAGAATAGCAAGAATGATGTATTTAGCGTATATAAGGTATCTGATAGACTATCATGCACCAGCTTTGGTCCTGCAGAATGGCAAAAATATTGATATACTGGAAAAAATGCAAAATGAAGCACTCAGAATTATACTTGGCTGTCCTATAACTACCAAAGTTCTCAACATGCGGAAAGAATTAAATATACTTAGCATTCGAGATAGAATATTTGAAATTAATCTTATGATGGGACTAAAGCTGCTGCGTGATAACAAAAACAACATTGTGTCAGTTGCACTGTTAGAACACATACGAAATGGAACTAGCGAGTCTAAATGGATTCAAAGAACTGCCACCCATATTAAAATGATGGGACTGCACGATGTATATACAGATGAAAGAGTACAGCACTTCCTTCCACCCTGGCAGATAGTACCTTTTGACATCCTGACCCCTGTATACCCCACCAAGAAACTAATCACAAGCAACCCTCATGCTCAGCTTGCTGCTAAATTAAGCACCATAGAGCACATTCACAATATACAAGCTGAAAACAACATTGCACAGACCATATACACTGACGGATCACTCAATACAGCTACAGGGAGGGCAGGAAGTGCTGTTATTGCTCATCAGCCCGATGGCAGCACAATTCAAAGAAATATCCGAATTAGTAACTGGGCGTCAACAATGCAGGCCGAGTTGGTAGCGATACTGGTAGCACTCGAAATTATTGACAACACTGAAGTAGACAGCTTAATTATTTCTGACTCCCTATCCTCACTACGAGCAATAAACAGTTTGCAATCAAGTAATAACGTGCTTGTCTTGGAAGCTAGACGTAGATATGTAAGAATACTTAGCAAGAGGGTAAATATAAAAATGTTGTGGATTCCTTCTCACATTGGCATGCAGGAACATGACAAAGTTGACGCCCTTGCTAAGGCTGCAGTAAATAAAGACAGTATTGAATGGAATCTTGAGTTATCAAATAGGTCCCTTAAAAGTGTCATTAGACGAGAACTCCTAGATGGATTTGCAACCTATCTTATTACCATGGATAAATTACCTGAAATCCTTGCACTGTACCCACATTTTGCTTCCAGTAGATGAACGACATATGAGATTCAGAAACAAGTAGTGTATTGTGAGGACTAATAATAAACAGAAGCTCCCCTATGACTCTGTAATATCCCCATTGGTCAAACTATTATGTATTAACGACAAGACCTACCATTTATGTATGATGACTTACTGTAAATATGTAGCTCTTGTAATAGCACTTTCTCTGTAACTAGCTGACATTGTATCTATAAGGTGTGAAGGATTGAAGAAATTGTTTATGTAATAATCTAAGATGAGGTCTGATAAAGACCTCAGGTCGAGGAGAAGGGCGAGGTGGAAGGAATAGGAGGGCGAGGAGGAAGGAGGAGTTAGGAGGAGGAAGGAGAAGGAGGGTGAGAAGGAAGGAGGAAGGCGAGGAGGAAAGAGGAGGAGGGCGAAGAGAAAGGAGGAGGAGGGCTAGGAGGAAGGTGAAAGAAGGAGGAGGGCGAGGAGGAAGGAGGAGAGCGAAGGAGGAGGGCGAGGCGGAATGAGGAGGAGGAGGAGAGCGAGGAGGAAGGAGGAGGGCGAGAAGGAAAGAGGAGGAGGGCGAGAAGGAAAGAGGAGGAGGGCGAGAAGGAAGGAAGGAGTGTAATAACTCGCATTGTAATATCTTGACCGCGCACCCCGCTACTACTACTGAGCTAACCGTGTAATCTCCGCTCTTCCTATGGTAATAACAGATGCTGTACCGATCATTTAAGATGTTAACACTCGCGCCGTCATACGAGGACGTAAACCAGTACACAGAGGAGGGAGAGAGAGAGAGAGAGAGAGAGAGAGAGAGAGAGAGAGAGAGAGAGAGAGAGAGAGAGAGAGAGAGAGAGAGAGAGAGAGAGAGAGAGAGAGAGAGAGAGAGAGAGAGAGAGAGAGAGTGAGAGAGAGAGAGAGAGAGAGAGAGAGAGAGAGAGAGAGAGAGAGAGAGAGAGAGAGAGAGAGAGAGAGAGAGAGAGGGAGAGAGAGAGAGAGAGAGAGAGAGAGAGAGAGAGAGAGAGAGAGAGAGAGAGAGAGAGAGAGAGAGAGAGAGAGAGAGAGAGAGAGAGAGAGAGAGAGAGAGAGAGAGAGAGAGAGAGAGAGAGTGTGAGGCAGAGCGAGAACGAGGGAGAGTGAGACAGAAAGATAGAGATAATCGTAGTCACAACCTATCGTATGAGTTACCGACTGACGCTGCCACCACCCTGAGTTACCGGATAGAGGACCGGAGTGAGATTCATAGGTCTTGAAGATGGAATAACCTACCAGGACAGGTGTAGGGGACAATTGAACGGTACAAGGATCCTGGCCTGACACTCGAATAATCCTGACCACTTGGGAACTATAGAGTACACAAGAATAAGGCGGGACACACCCAATACTAACACCTCAACACGGGACGGACGGGGGAGGAGTACTGAATAAGTAAGGACACTAGGTCACTAGGGCAAAGGGGACGGTAGGCCCAATATCACTAAGACAAGGAACCTTTAATACACATTTAATAACACTTGACAATATATGACTTTATTTGAAATAATTAAATAAGACACTCCCTAACTATATTCCCTAATAGAGGCCATGAGTACTGAATGAGGTGCTTTAGTACAAGAGAGTTGTTCTTACTCCTATGTTGTTCCACAGTTTTCCTGGAGATGATGTTCCTTCCCCGAGTCCACACACACCGCCCTACTCGGCTGCACCCACTCTACTGTCCCTTCCATGATCTGCTCCTCAGCTGAACATGAGGGTTTCGCATTTTGATGTTAAGGGGTTAATCCCTGAAGATTATCATGACGGCATCAACTCTGACCTCTTCGTGACTTGGTAACCGCTGACCTGTCCTCCTGCTTAACTGGTACTGAGGTGTAACTTTTACATTGTCTGCTGCTGCCTGACTGGCGCCTGTGGTTTGTTCATCCTCCACGTGGCTTGTTCATGCAGTTATGATGTTCACGTTGTACCACTATGTACTGCTCTCTTGTTACAGGAGGAGGAGGAGGGCGAGAAGGAAGGAGGGGAAGGAAGGAGGGGAAGGAAGGAGAGGAAGGAAGGAGGGGGGCGAGGAGGAAGGAGGAATAGCGCGAGGAAGAAGGAGGAAGAGTGCTACGAGGGAGGAGGGCGAGAAAGAGGAGGGCGAGGAAGAGGAGGATGACGATGAGGAAGGATGTGGAAGAGGGCGAGGAGCAAGGAGATGGAGGAGGACGAGGAGGAAGGAGGAGGAGGGCGAGGAGGAAGAAGGAGTAGGAGGTCGACGAGGAAGGAGGATGAGGTAGAGGAGGAGGGCGAAGAGGAAGAAGGAGGAGAGTGAGGACGAAGGAGGAGGAGGGCGAAGAGGGAGGAGGAGGAAGGAGGAGTAGGGCGAGGAGGAAGGAGAAGAAAAGCGAGGAGGAGGAGGAGGATAAAGAGAGTGATGCAGAGGCTGAAGAGAGAGATGCAGAGGCTAAAGAGAGTGATGCAGAGGCTCAAGAGAGTGATGCAGGGGCTCAAGAGAAAGATGTAGAGGCTTAAGAGAGTGATGCAAAGGCTCAAGAGAGGGATACAGAGGCTCATGAGAGGGATGCAGGAGTTCAATAGAGGGATGCAGAGGCTAAAGAGAGTGAGGCAGAGGCTTAAGAGGGTGATGCAGAGGCTCACGAGAGTGATGCAGAGGCTTGAGAGACGGATGCAGGGGCTCAAGAGAGTGATGCAATGGCTCAAGAGAGTGATTCAGAGGCTTAAGAGAGTGATGCGGAGGATTAAGAGAGTGATGCAGAGGCTTAAGAGAGGGATGCAGAGGCTCAAGAGAGGGATGTAGAGGCCCAAGAGAGGGATGCAGAGGCTCAAGAGAGGGATGCAGAGGCTCCTGAGAGTGATGCAGAGGCTCAAGAGAAGGATGCAGAGGCTTAAGAGAATGATGCAAAGGCTCAAGAAAGGGATGCAGAGGCTCATGAGAGGGATGAAGGAGTTCAATAGAGGGATGCAGAAGCTCAAGAGAGTGATTCAGAGGCTTACGAGACTGATGCAGAGGCTTAAGAGAGTGATGCAGGGGCTCAAGAGAGAGATGCAGAGGCTTAAGAGAGTGAAGCAGAGGCTCAAGAGACTGATGCAGAGGATGAAGAGAGGGATGCAGAGGCTTAAGAGAGTGATGCAGAGGCTGAAGAGAGAGATGCAGAGGCTTAAGAGAGTGAAGCAGAGGCTCAAGAGAGTGATGCAGAGGCTCAAGAGAATGATGTAGAGGCTTAAGAGAGGGATGCAGAGGCTCAAGAGAATGATGCAGAGGCTCAAGAGACTGATGCAGAGGATGAAGAGAGGGATGCAGAGGCTTAAGAGAGTGATGCAGAGGCTGAAGAGAGAGATGCAGAGGCTTAAGAGAGTGAAGCAGAGGCTCAAGAGAGTGATGCAGAGGCTCAAGAGAATGATGTAGAGGCTTAAGAGAGGGATGCAGAGGCTCAAGAGAGTGATGCAGAGGATGAAGAGAGGGATGCAGAGGCTTAAGAGAGTGATGCAGAGGCTGAAGCGAGTGTTGCAGAGGCTTAAAAGAGGGATGCAGAGGCTCAAGAGAGTAATACAAAGCTAAAGAGAGTGATGCAGAGGCTCAGGACAGGGGATGCAGAGGCTTAAGAGAGGGATGCAGAGACATAAAAGAGTGATGCAGAGGCTCACGAAAACGATGCAGAGACTTAAGAGAGTGATGCAGAGGCAAAAGAAAGGGATACAGAGACCTTAGAGAGTGATGCAAAGGCTCAAGAGAGAGATGCAGAGGCTCATGAGAGGGATGCAGAGGCTCAAGTGAGGGATGGAGAGGCTTAGGAGAATGATGCAGAGGCACAAGAAAGGAATGCAGAGGCTGAAGAGAGTGTTGCAGAATCTTCAGAGAGGGACACAGAGCATCAAGAGAGGGATGTATAGGCTCAAGAGAGTGATGCAGAGGCTCAAGAGAGGGATGCAGAGGCTGAAGAGAGTGATGCAGAGGCTCAAGAGAGGGATGCAGAGGCTCAAGAGAGTGATTCAGAGGCTTACGTGAGTGATGCAGAGGCTTAGGAGAGAGATGCAGAGGCTTAAGAGAGGGATGCAGAGGCTCAAGAGAGGGATGCAGAAGCTTAAGAGAGGAATGCAATGGCTCCAGAGAGGGATGCAGAGGCTCAAGTGAGGGGTGCAGAGGCACGAGAGAGGGATGCAGAGGCTTTAAAGAGCGATGCAGAGGCTCAAGAGAGAGATGCAGAGGCTTAAGTGAGTGATGCAAAGGCTCAAGAGGAGGGATGCAGGAGTTCAAGAGAGAGACGCAAAGGCTCATGAAAGGGATGCAGAGGCTTAAGAGAGTGATGCAGAGGCTCAAGAGAGGGATGGAGAGGCTCAAGAGAGTGATTCAGAGGTTTACGGGAGTGATGCAGAGGTTTAAGAGAGTGATGCAGAGGCTTACGAGAGTGATGCAGAGGCATAAGAGAGTGATGCAGAGGCTCAAGAGAGGGATGCAGAGGCTCAAGAGAGGGATGAATAGGCTAAAGCGAGGGATGCAGAGGCTCAAGAGAGCGATGCAGAGGCTAAAAAGAGTGATGCAGAGGCACAAGAGAAAGATGCAGAGGCTCAAGAGAGTGATGCAGAGGATCAAGAGAGAAAGGCAGAGGCTTAAGAGAGTGATGCAGAGGCTCAAGAGAGTGATGCAGAGGCTCAAGAGAATGATGCAGAGGCTCAAGAGAGCGATGCAGAGGATCAAGAGCGGGATGCAGAGGCTTAAGAGAGTGATGCAGAGGCTCAAGAGAGTGATGCAGAGGCTAAAGAGAGCGATAGAGAGGCTCAAGAGAGTGATGCAGAGGCTCAAGTGAGTGATGCAGACGATCAAGAGAGTGATGCAGAGGCTCAAGAGAGTGATGCAGTGGATCAAGAGAGTGATGCAGAGGCTCAAGAGAGGGAAGCAGAGGCTTGAGAGGCTCTAGAGAGTGATGCAGAGGCTTAAGAGAGTGAGGCAGAGGCTTAAGAGTGGGATACAGAGGCTCAAGAGAAGGATGCAAAGGCTCAAAAGAGTGATTCAGAGGCTTACGAGAGTGATGCTGAGGATCAAGAGAGTGATGCAGAGGCTCAAGAGAGTGATGCAGAGGATCAAGAGAAGGAAGCAGAGGCTTGAGAGAGTGATGCAGAGGCTGAAGAGAGTGATGCAGAGGCATAAGAGAGTGATGCAGAGGCTTAAGAGAGGGATGCAGAGATTCAAGAGAGTGATTCAGAGGCTTACGCGAGTGATGCAGAGGATCAAGAGAGAGATGCAGAGGCTCGAGAGAGTTATGCAGAGGCCTAAAGAGAGGGTTTCAGAGGTTTAAGAGAGTGATGCAGAGGCTGAAGAGAGTGTTGCAGAGGCTCAGGAGAGGGATGAAGGGGCTGAAGAGAGTGATGCAGAGGCTCAAGAGAGGGATGCAATGGCTCCAGAGAGGGATGCAGAGGCTCAAGTGAGGGGTGCAGAGGCACAAGAGAGGGATGCAGAGGCTTAAAAGAGTGATGCAGAGGCTCAAGAGAGAGATGCAGAGGCTTAAGTGAGTGATGCAAAAGCTCAAGAGAGGGATGCAGAGGCTCAGAGGAGGGATGCAGGAGTTCAAGAGAGAGACGCAAAGGCTCATGAAAGGGATGCAAAGGCTCAAAAGAGGGATGCAGAGGCTTAAGAGGGTGATGCAGAGGCTCAAGAGAGTGGTGCAGAGGCTCAATAGAGGGATGAAGGGGCTCAAGTGAGCGATGGAGAGGCTTAAGAGAGTGATGCAGAGGATCAAGAGAGGGATGTAGAGGCTCAAGAGAGTGATTCAGAGGTTTACGGGAGTGATGCAGAGGCTTACGAGAGTGATGCAGAGGTATAAGAGAGTGATGCAGAGGCTCAAGAGAGGGATGCAGAGGCTCAGGAGAGGGATGAATAGGCTCAAGCGAGGGATGCAGAGGCTCAAGAGAGCGATGCAGAGGCTAAAAAGAGTGATGCAGAGGCACAAGAGAAAGATGCAGAGGCTCAAAAGAGTGATGCAGAGGATCAAAAGAGCAAGGCAGAGGCTTAAGAGAGTGATGCAGAGGCTCAAGAGAGTGATGCAGAGGCTCAAGAGAATGATGCAGAGGCTCAAGAGAGCGATGCAGAGGATCAAGAGCGGGATGCAGAGGCTTAAGAGAGTGATGCAGAGGCTCAAGAGAGTGATGCAGAGGCTAAAGAGAGCGATAGAGAGGCTCAAGAGAGTGATGCAGAGGCTCAAGTGAGTGATGCAGACGATCAAGAGAGTGATGCAGAGGCTCAAGAGAGGGAAGCAGAGGCTTGAGAGGCTCTAGAGAGTGATGCAGAGGCTTAAGAGAGTGAGGCAGAGGCTTAAGAGAGGGATACAGAGGCTCAAGAGAAGGATGCAAAGGCTCAAGAGAGTGATTCAGAGGCTTACGAGAGTGATGCTGAGGATCAAGAGAGTGATGCAGAGGCTCAAGAGAGTGATGCAGAGGATCAAGAGAAGGAAGCGGAGGCTTGAGAGAGTGATGCAGAGGCTGAAGAGAGTGATGCAGAGGCATAAGAGAGTGATGCAGAGGCTTAAGAGAGGGATGCAGAGGTTCAAGAGAGTGATTCAGAGGCTTACGAGAGTGATGCAGAGGATCAAGAGAGAGATGCAGAGGCTCGAGAGAGTTATGCAGAGGCCTAAAGAGAGGGTTTCAGAGGCTTAAGAGAGTGATGCAGAGGCTGAAGAGAGTGTTGCAGAGGCTCAGGAGAGGGATGAAGAGGCTGAAGAGAGTGATGCAGAGGCTCAAGAGAGGGATGCAGAGGCTCACGAGAGTAATTCAGAGGCTTACGAGAGTGATGCAGAGGCTTAAGAGAGTGAGGCAGAGGCTTAGGAGAGGGATGCAGAGGCTCAAGAGAGTGATGCAGAGGCTTAAGAGGGTGATGCAGAAGCTCAAGAGAGCGATGCAGAGGCTCAAGAGAGGGATGCAGGGGCTCATGAGAGGGATGCAGGAGTTCAAGGGAGGGATGCAGAGGCTCAAGAAAGTGATTCAGAGGCTTAAGTGAGTGAAGCAGAGGCATAAGAGAGTGATGCTTAGGCTTAAGAGAGGGATGCAGAGGCTCAGGAGAGGGATGCAGAGGCTCAAGAGAGGGATGCATAGGCTCAAGAGAGGGATGCAAAGGCTCATGAGAGGGATGCAGGAGTTCAAGGGAGGGATGCAGAGGCTCAAGAGAGTGATTCAGAGGCTTACGAGAGTGATGCAGAGGCTAAAGAGAAGGATGGAAATGCTTAAGAGAGGGATGCAGAGGCTCAACAGAGTGATGCAGAGGCTTAAGAGAGTGATGCAGAGGCTCAAGAGAGAGATGAAGAGGCTTAAGTGAGTGATGCAAAGGCTCAAGAGAGGGATGCAATGGCTCCAGAGAGGGATGCAGAGGTTCAAGTGAGGGGTGCACAGGCACAAGAGAGGGATGCAGAGGCTTAAAAGAGTGATGCAGAGGCTCAAGAGAGAGATGCAGAGGCTTAAGTGAGTGATGCAAAGGCTCAAGAGAGGGATGCAGAGGCTCAGAGGAGGGATGCAGGAGTTCAAGAGAGAGACGCAGAGGCTCATGAAAGGGATGCAAAGGCTCAAAAGAGGGATCCAGAGGCTTAAGAGGGTGATGCAGAGGCTCAAGAGAGTGATGCCGAGGCTCAATAGAGGGATGAAGGGGCTCAAGTGAGCGATGGAGAGGCTTAAGAGAGTGATGCAGAGGATCAAGAGAGGGATGGAGAGGCTCAAGAGAGTGATTCAGAGGTTTACGGGAGTGATGCAGAGGCTTAAGAGAGTGATGCAGAGGCTTACGAGAGTGATGCAGAGGTATAAGAGAGTGATGCAGAGGCTCAAGAGAGGGATGCAGAGGCTCAGGAGAGGGATGAATAGGCTCAAGCGAGGGATGCAGAGGCTCAAGAGAGCGATGCAGAGGCTAAAAAGAGTGATGCAGAGGCACAAGAGAAAGATGCAGAGGCTCAAGAGAGTGATGCAGAGGATCAAGAGAGAAAGGCAGAGGCTTAAGAGAGTGATGTAGAGGCTCAAGAGAGTGATGCAGAGGCTCAAGAGAATGATGCAGAGGCTCAAGAGAGCGATGCAGAGGATCAACAGCGGGATGCAGAGGCTTAAGAGAGTGATGCAGAGGCTCAAGAGAGTGATGCAGAGGCTAAAGAGAGTGATAGAGAGGCTCAAGAGAGTGATGCAGAGGCTCAAGTGAGTGATGCAGACGATCAAGAGAGTGATGCAGAGGCTCAAGAGAGTGATGCAGTGGATCAAGAGAGTGATGCAGAGGCTCAAGAGAGGGAAGCAGAGGCTTGAGAGGCTCTAGAGAGTGATGCAGAGGCTTAAGAGAGTGAGGCAGAGGCTTAAGAGAGGGATACAGAGGCTCAAGAGAAGGATGCAAAGGCTCAAGAGAGTGATTCAGAGGCTTACGAGAGTGATGCTGAGGATCAAGAGAGTGATGCAGAGGCTCAAGAGAGTGATGCAGAGGATCAAGAGAAGGAAGCAGAGGCTTGAGAGAGTGATGCAGAGGCTGAAGAGAGTGATGCAGAGGCATAAGAGAGTGATGCAGAGGCTTAAGAGAGGGATGCAGAGGTTCAAGAGAGTGATTCAGAGGCTTACGAGAGTGATGCAGAGGATCAAGAGAGAGATGCAGAGGCTCGAGAGAGTTATGCAGAGGCCTAAAGAGAGGGTTTCAGAGGCTTACGAGAGTCATGCAGATGCTGAAGAGAGTGTTGCAGAGGCTCAGGAGAGGGATGAAGAGGCTCAAGAGAGTGATGCAGAGGCTCAAGAGAGGGATGCAGAGGCTCACGAGAGTAATTCAGAGGCTTACGAGAGTGATGCAGAGGCTTAAGAGAGTGAGGCAGAGGCTTAGGAGAGGGATGCAGAGGCTCAAGAGAGTGATGCAGAGGCTTAAGAGGGTGATGCAGAAGCTCAAGTGAGCGATGCAGAGGCTCAAGAGAGGGATGCAGGGGCTCATGAGAGGGATGCAGGAGTTAAAGGGAGGGATACAGAGGCTCAAGAAAGTGATTCAGAGGCTTAAGAGAGTGAAGCAGAGGCATAAGAGAGTGATGCATAGGCTTAAGAGAGGGATGCAAAGGCTTAGGAGAGGGATGCAGAGGCTCAAGAGAGGGATGCATAGGCTCAAGAGAGGGATGCAAAGGCTCATGAGAGGGATGCAGGAGTTCAAGGGAGGGATGCAGAGGCTCAAGAGAGTGATTCAGAGGCTTACGAGAGTGATGCAGAGGCTAAAGAGAAGGATGGAAATGCTTAAGAGAGGGATGCAGAGGCTCAACAGAGTGATGCAGAGGCTTAAGAGAGTGATGCAGAGGCTTAAGAGAGGGATGCCGAGGCTTAGGAGAGGGATGCCGAGGCTCAAGAGAGGGATGCAGACGCTCAAGTGAGGGATGCAGAGGAACAAGAGAGGGATGCAGAGGCTTAAGAGAGTAATGCAGAGGCTCAGGAAAGGGATGCAGAGCCTGAAGAGAGTGATGCAGAGGCTCAAGAGAGGGATGCAGAGGCTCATAAGAGGGATGCAGGAGTTCAAGAAACAGATGCAAAGGCTCATGAAAGGGATGCAGAGGCTTAAGAAAGTGATGCAGAGGCTCAAAAGAGGGAAGCAGAGGCTTAAGAGGGTGATACAGAGGCTCAAGAGAGTGATGCAGAGGCACAATAGAGGGATGCAAGGGCTCAAGAGAGTGATTCAGAGGTTTACGAGAGTGATTCAGAGGCTCAAGAGAGTGATGGAGAGGCTCAAGAGAGTGATTAAGAGGTTTACAGGTGTGATGCAAAGGCTTAAGAGAGTGAAGCAGAGGCTTAAGAGACGGATGCAGAGGCTCAAGAGAGTGATTCAGAGGCTTACGAGAGTGATGCAGAGGCTAAAGAGAAGGATGGAAATGCTTAAGAGAGGGATGCCGAGGCTTAGGAGAGGGATGCAGAGGCTCAAGAGAGGGATGCAGTCGCTCAAGTGAGGGATGCAGAGGAACAAGAGAGGGATGCAGAGGCTTAAGAGAGTAATGCAGAGGCTCAAGAAAGGGATGCAGAGCCTGAAGAGAGTGATGCAGAGGCTCAAGAGAGGGATGCAGAGGCTCATAAGAGGGATGCAGGAGTTCAAGAAACAGATGCAAAGGCTCATGAAAGGGATGCAGAGGCTTAAGAAAGTGATGCAGAGGCTCAAAAGAGGGAAGCAGAGGCTTAAGAGGGTGATACAGAGGCTCAAGAGAGTGATGCAGAGGTTTACGGGAGTGATTCAGAGGCTTAAGAGAGTGATGAAGAGGCTTATGAGAGTGATGCAGAGGCTTAAGAGAGTGATGGAGAGGCTCAAGAGAGGGATGGAGAGGCTCAAGAGAGTGATTAAGAGGTTTACAGGTGTGATGCAAAGGCTTAAGAGAGTGAAGCAGAGGCTTAAGAGACGGATGCAGAGGCTCAAGAGAGGGATGCAGAGGCTCAAGGGAGAGAGGCAGAGGTTCAAGAGAGGAATGCAGAGGCTCAAGTGATGGATGAAGAGGCACAAGAGAGGGATGCAGAGGCTCTTGAGAGTGATGCAGAGGCTCAAGAGAGGGATGCAGAAGCTTAAGAGAGTAATGGAAAGGCTCAAGAGAGGGATGCAGAGGCTCAGGAGAGGGATGCAGGAGTTCATGAGAGGGATGCAGAGGCTCAAGAGAGTGATGCAGAGGCTTAAAAGAGGGATGCAAAGGCTCAAGAAAGTGATGCAGAGGCTTAAGAGAGGGATGCAGAGGCTCAAAAGAATGATGAAGAGGCTCAAGAGAGTGCTGTAGAGGCTCAAGAGAGGGATGCTGAATCTCCAGAGAGGGATGCAGAGGCTCCAGAAAGTGATGCAGAGGCTGAAGAGAGAGATGCAGAGGCTTAAGGGAGTGATGCAGGGACTCAAGAGAGTGATGCAGAGGCTCAGGAGAATGATGTATAGGCTTAGGAGAGGGATGCAGAGGCTCAAGAGAATGATGCAGAGCCTCAAGAGAGTGTTGCAGAGGATCAAGAGAGGGATGCAGAAGCTTAAGAGAGTGATGCAGAGGCTGAAGCGAGTGATGTAGAGGCTCAAGAGAGTGATGTAGAGGCTCTAGAGAGTGATGCAGAGGCTCAAGAGAGTGATGCAGAGGATCAGGAGAGTGATGCAGAGGCTCAAGAGAGTGATGCAGAGGATCATGAGAGGGAAGCAGAGGCTGAAGAGAGTGTTGCAGAGGCTGAAGAGAGGGATGCAGAGGCTCAAAAGAGTGATGCAGAGGATCAAGAGAGGGATGCAGAGGCTCCTGAGAGTGATGCAGAGGCTCAGGAGAATGATGAATAGGCTTAGGAGAGGGATGCAGAGGCTCAAGAGAATGATGCAGAGTCTCAAAAGAGTGATGCAGAGGCTCATGAGAGTGATGCAGAGGCTTAAGAGAGGAATGCGGAGGCTCAAGAGAGGGATGTATAGGCTCATGAGAGTGATGCAGAGGCTCAAGAGAGGGATGAAGAGCCTCAAGAGAGTGATGGAGAGGCTCAGAAGAGGGATGCAGAGGCTCAAGAGAGTGATTCAAAGGCATACGAGAGTGATGCAGAGGCTTAAGAGAGTGATGCAGAGGCTTAAGAGATGAATGCAGAGACTCAAGAGAGGGATGCAGAGGCTCAAGAGAGGAATGCAATGGCATAAGAGAGGGATGTAGAGGCTCAGGTGAGGGATGCAGAGGCACAAGAGAGGGATGCAGAGGCTTAAGAGAGTGATGCAGAGGCTCAAGAGAGAGATGCAGAGGCTCAAGAGAGTGATGCAGAGGCTCAAGAGAGGGATGCAGAGGCTCATAAGAGGAATGCAGGAGTTCAAGTGAGAGATGCAAAGGCTCATGAAAGGGATGAAGAGGCCTAAGAACGTGATGCAGAGGCTCAAAAGAGAGATGCAGAGGCTTAAGAGGGTGATGCAGAGGCTCAAGAGAGTGATGCAGAGGCTCAATAGAGGTATGCAGGGGCTCAAGAGAGTGATGGAGAGGCTGAAGAGAGTGATTCAGAGGTTTACGGGAATGATACAGAGGCTTAAGAGAGTGATGCAGAGGCTTAAGAGACTGATGCAGAGGCTCAAGAGAGGGATGCAGAGGTTCAAGGGAGGGATGCAGAAGCTCAAAAGAGGGATGCAGAGGCTCAAGTGAGGGATGAAGAGGCACAAGAGACTGATGCAGAGGCTCCTGAGAGTGATGCAGAAGCTCAAGAGAGGGATGCAGAGGCTTAAGAGAGTGATGCAAAGGCTCAAGAGAGGGATGCAGAGGCTCATGAGAGGGATGCAGGAGTTTAAGAGAGGGATGCAGAGGCTCAAGAGAGTGATGCAGAGGCTTAAGAGAGGGATGCAAAGGCTCAAGAGAGTTATGCAGAGGCTTAAGAGAGGGATGCAGAGGCTCAAGAGAATGATGCAGAGACTCAATAGAGGGATGCAGAGGCTCAAGAGAGTGAAGGAGAGGCTCAAGTGAGTGAATCAGAGGTTTACGGGAGTGATGCAGAGGCTTAAGAGAGTGATGCAGAGGCTTTAGAGAGGGATGCAGAGGCTCAATAGAGGGATGCAGGGGCTCACGAGAGTGATGGAGAGGCTCAAGAGAGTGATTCAGAGGTTTTCGAAAGTGATGCAGAGGCTTAGGAGAGTGATGCAGAGGCTCAAGAGAGGGATGCAGAGGCTCAAGGGAGGGATGCAGAGGCTCAAGAGAGGGATGCAGAGGCTCAAGTGAGGGATGAAGAGGCACAAGAGAGGGATGCAGAGGCTCTTAAGAGTGATGCAGAGGCTCAAGAGAGGGATGCAGAGGCTTAAGAGAGTGATGCAAACGCTCAAGAGAGGGATGCAGAGGCTCGTGAGAGGGATGCAAAGGCTCAAGAGAGTGATGCAGAGGCTTAAGAGAGGGATGCAGAGGCTCAAAAGAATGATGAAGAGTCTCAAGAGAGTGCTGCAGAGGCCCAAGAGAGGGATGCTGAGGCTCCAGAGAGGGATGCAGAGGCTCCAGAGAGTGATGCAAAGGCTGAAGAGAGAGATGCAGAGGCTTACGAGAGTGATGCAGGGGCTCAAGAGAGTGATGCAGAGGCACAAGAGAATGATGTAGAGGCTTAAGAGAGGGATGCAGAGGCTAAAGAGAATGATGCAGAGGCTCAAGAGAGTGATGCAGAGGATCAAGAGAGGGATGCAGAGGCTTAAGAGAGTAATGCAGAGGCTGAATCGAGTGATGGGATGAATCGAGTGATGCAGAGGGTCAAGAGAGGGATTCAGAGGCTCGAGAGAGTGATTCTGAGGCTTACGAGAGTGATGCAGAGGCTTAAGAGAGTGATGGAAAGGCTTAAGAGAGGGATGCAGAGGCTCAAGAGAGTGATGCAGAGGATCAAGAGAGTGATGCAGAGGCTCAAGAGAGTGATGCAGATTATCATGAGAGGGAAGCAGAGGCTTAAGAGAGTGATGCAGAGGCTGAAGAGAGTGTTGCAAAGGCTTAAGAGAGGGATGCAGAAGCTCATGAGAGTGATGCAGAGTCTCAAGAGAGTGATGCAGAGGCTAAAGAGAGCGATGCAGAGGCTAAAGAGAGGGATGCAGAGGCTCAAGAGAGGGATGTATAGGTTCAAGAAAGTGATGCAGAGGCTCAAGAGAGGGATGCAGAGGCTAAAGAGAGTGATGCAGAGGCTCAAGAGAGGGATGCAGAGGCTCAAGAGAGTGATTCAGAGGCTAAAGAGAGTGATGCAGAGGCCTAAGAGAGGGATGCCGAGGCTTAGGAGAGGGATGCAGAGGCTCAAGAGAGGGATGCAATGGCTCAAGAGAGGGATGCAGAGGCTCAAGTGAGGGATGCAGAGGAACAAGAGAGGGATGCAGAGGCTTAAGAGAGTAATGCAGAGGCTCAAGAAAGGGATGCAGAACCTGAAGAGAGTGATGCAGCGGCTCAAGAGAGTAATTCAGAGGTTTACGGGAATGATACAGAGGCTTAAGAGAGTGATGCAGAGGCTTACGAGAGTGATGCAGAGGCTTAAGAGAGTGATGCCGAGGCTCAAGAGAGGGATGGAGAGGCTCAAGAGAGTGATTCAGTGGTTTACTGGAGTGATGCAGAGGCTTAAGAGAGTGATGCAGAGGCTTAAAAAACGGATGCAGAGGCTAAAGAGAGGGATGCAGAGGCTCAAGGGAGGGATGCAGAGGCTCAAGAGAGGGATGCAGAGGCTCAAGTGAGGGATGATGAGGCACAAGAGAGGGATGCAGAGGATCTTGAGAGTGATGCAGAGGCTCAAGAGAGGGATGCAGAGGCTTAAGAGAGTGATGCAAAGGCTCAAGAGAGGGATGAAGAGGCTCATTAGAGGGATGCAGGAGTTCAAGGGAGGGATGCAGAGGCTCAAGAGAGTGATGCCGAGGCTTAAGAGAGGGATGCAAAGGCTCAAGAGAGTGATGCAGAGGCTTAAGAGAGGGATGCAGAGGCTCAAGAGAGTGATGCAGAGGCTCAATAGAGGGATGCAGGGGCTCAAGAGAGTGATGGAGAGGCTCAAGAGAGTGATTCAGAGGCTTACGGGAGTGATGCATAGGCTTACGAGAGTGATGCAGAGGATTTAGAGAGTGATGCAGAGGCTCAAGAGAGGGATGGAGAGGCTCAAGAGAGTGATTCAGAGGTTTACGGGAGTGATGCAGAGGCTTAAGAGATTGATGAAGAGGCTTAAGAGACGGATGCAGAGGATCAAGAGAGGGATGCAGAGGCTCAAGAGAGTGATGCAGAGGCATATGAGAGGGATGTAAAGGCTCAAGAGAGTGATGCAGAGGCTTACGAGAGGGATGCAGAGGCTCAGAAGAATGATGAAGAGTCTCAAGAGAGTGCTGCAGAGGCTCAAGAGAGGGATGCTGAGGCTCCAGAGAGGGATGCAGAGGCTCCAGAGAGTGATGCAAAGGCTGAAGAGAGAGATGCAGAGGCTTAAGAGAGTGATGCAGGGGCTCAAGAGAGTGATGCAAAGGCTCAAGAGAATGATGTAGAGGCTTAAGAGAGGGATGCAGAGGCTGAAGAGAATGTTGCAGAGGCTCAAGAGAGTGATGCAGATGATCAAGAAAGGGATGCAGAGTCTTAAGAGAGTGATGCAGAGGCTGAAACGAGTGATGTAGAGGCTCAAGAGAGTGATACAGAGGATCAAGAGAGTGATGCAGAGGACCAAGAGAGTGATGCAGAGGCTCAAGAGAGTGATGCAGAGGCTTAAGAGGGTGATGCAGAGGCTGAAGAGAATGTTGTAGAGGCTTAAGAGAGGGATGCAGAGGCTCAAAAGAGTGATGCAGAGTCTCAAGAGAGTGATGCAGAGGCTCAGGAGAGTGATGCAGAGGCTTAAGAGAGGGATGCAGAGGGTCAAGAGAGGGATGTATAGGTTCAAGAGAGTGATGCAGAGGCTGAAGAGAGGGATGCAAAGGCTAAAGAGAGTGATGCAGAGGGTCAAGAGAGGGATTCAGAGGCTCAAGAGAGTGATTCTGAGGCTTACGAGAGTGATGGAAAGGCTTAAGAGAGGGATGCAGAGGCTCCAGAGAGTGATGCAGAGGCTCAAGACAGGGATGCAATAGCATAAGAGAGGGATGCAGAGGCTCAAGTGAGGGATGCAGAGGCAAAAGAGAGGGATGCAGAGGCTTAAGAGAGTGATGAAGAGCCTGAGGAGAGTGATGCAGAGGCTCAAGAGAGGGATGCAGAGGCTCATAAGAGGGATGCTGTAGTTCAAGAGAGAGATGCAAAGGCTCATGAAAGGGATGCAGAGGCTTAAGAAAGTGATGCAGAGGCTCAAAAGAGGGATGCAGAGGCTTAAGAGGGTGATGCAGAGGCTCAAGAGAGTGATGCAGAGGCTCAATAGAGGGATGCAGGGGCTCAAGAGAGTGATTCAGATGTTTACGGGAGTGATGTAGAGGCTCAAGAGAGTGATGCAGAGGCTTAGGAGAGGGATGGAGAGGCTCAAGAGAGTGGTTCAGAGGTTTACTGGAGTGATGCAGAGGCTTACGAGAGTGATGCAGAGTCTTAAGAGACGGGTGCAGAGGCTCAAGAGAGGATGCAGAGGCTCATGAGAGGGATGCAGGAGTTCAAGAGAGGGATGCAGAGGCTCAAGAGAGTGATGCAGAGGCTTAAGAGAGGGATGCAAAGGCTCAAGAGAGAGACGCAGAGGCTTAAGACAGGGATGCAGAGGCTCAAGAGAATGATGAAGAGGCTCAATAGAGTGCTGTAGAGGCTCAAGAGAGGGATGCTGAGGCTCCAGAGAGGGCATGCAGAGGCTCCAGAGAGTGATGCAGAGGCTGAAGAGAGAGATGCAGAGGCTTAAGAGAGTGATGCAGGGGCTCAAAAGAGTGATGCAGAGGCTCAATAAAATGATGTAGAGGCTTAAGAGAGGGATGCAGAGGCTCACGAGAATGATGCAGAGGCTCAAGAGAGTGATGCAGAGGATCAAGAGAGGGATGCAGAGGCTTAAGAGAGTGATGCAAAGGCTGAAGCGAGTGATGTAGAGGCTCAAGAGAGTTATGTAGAGGCTTTGGAGAGTAATGCAGAGGCCAAGAGAGTGAAGCAGAGGTTCAAGAGAGTGATGCAGCGGCTCAATTCAGAGAGTGATGCAGAAGATCTTGAGAGGGAAGCAGAGGCTTAAGAGGGTGATGCAGAGGCTGAAGAGAGTGTTGCAGAGGCTTAAGAGAGGGATGCAGAGGCTCAAGAGAGTGATGGAGAGGCTCAAGAAAGGGATGCAGAGGCTCAAGAGAGTGGTTCAGAAGCTTACGAGAGTCATGCAGAGGCTTAAAAGAGTGATGCAGAGGCATAGGAGAGGGTTGCAGAGGCTCAGGAGAGGGATGCAGAGGCTCAAGAGAATGATCAAGAGGCTCAAGAGAGTGCTGCAGAGGCTCAAGAGAGGGATGCTGAGGCTCCAGAGAGGGTTGCAGAGGCTCCAGAGAGTGATGCAGAGGCTGAAGAGAGAGATGCAGAAGCTTAAGAGAGTGATGCAGGGGCTCAAGAGAATGATGTAGAGGCTTAAGAGAGGGATGCAGAGGATCTAGAGAATGATGCAGAGGCTCAAGAGAGTGATGCAGAGGATCAAGAGAGGGATGCAGAGGAATAGGAGAGTGATGCAGAGGCTGAAGCAAGTGATGTAGAGGCTCAAGAGAGTGATGTAGAGGCTCTGGAGAGTGATGCAGAGGCTCAAGAGAGTGATGCAGAGTATCAAGAGATTGATGCAGAGGATCATGAGAGGGTAGCAGAGGCTCAGGAGAGGGATGCAGAGGCTCAGGAGAGGGATGCAGAGGCTCAAGAGAGGTATGCAGGGGCTCAAGAGAGGGATGCAGAAGCTCAAGTGAGGGAAGCAGAGGCACAAGAGAGGGATGCAGAGGCTCTTGTGAGTGACGCAGAGGCTTAGGAGAGGGATGCATAGGCTTAAGGGAGTGATGCAAAGGCTCAAGTGAGGGATGCAGAATCTCATGAGAAGGATGCAGGAGTTCAAGAAAGGGATGCAAAGGTTCAAGAGAGGGATGCAGATGCTAAAGTGATTGTTGAAGAGGCAAAAGAGAGGGATGCAGAGGCTTGAAAGTTTGATGCAGAGGCTCAAGAGAGGGCTGCAGGGCCTCAAGAGAGGGATGCAGAGGCTCAAGAGAGTGATTCAGAGGCTTACGAGAGTGATGCAGAGGCTTAGTAGAGTAATGCAGATGCTTAAAAGAGTGATGCAGAGGCTTAAGAGAGGGATGCCGAGGCTCAGGAGAGGGATGCAGAGGCTCAAGAGAGTGATGCAATGGCTCAAGAGAGGGATGCAGAGGCTCAAGTGAGGGATGCAGAGGAACAAGAGAGGGATGCAGTGGCTTATGAGAGTAATGCAGAGGCTCAAGGGAGGGATGCAGAGCCTGAAGAGAGTGATTTAGAGGCTCAAGAGAGGGATGCAGAGGCTCATAAGAGGGATGCAAAAGTTCAAGAAAGAGATGCAAAGGCTCATGAAAGGGATGCAGAGGCTTAAGAAAGTGATGCAGAGGCTCAAAAGAGGGATGCAGAGGCTTAAGAGGGTGATACAGTGGCTCAAGAGAGTGTTGCCAAGGTTCAATAGAGGGATGCAGGGGCTCAAGAGGGTGATGATGAGGCTCAAGAGAGTGATTCAGAGGTTTACGGGAGTGATTCAGAGGCTTAAGAGAGTGATGAAGAGGCTTATGAGAGTGATGCAGAGGCTTAAGAGAGTGATGGAGAGGCTCAAGTGAGGGATGGAGAGGCTCAAGAGAGTGATTAAGAGGTTTACAGGTGTGATGCAAAGGCTTAAGAGAGTGAAGCAGAGGCTTAAGAGACGGATGCAGAGGCTCAAGAGAGGGATGCAGAGGCTCAAGGGAGGGAGGCAGAGGCTCAAGAGAGGGATGCAGAGGCTCAAGTGATGGATGAAGAGGCACAGGAGAGGGATGCAGAGGCTCTTGAGAGTGATGCAAAGGCTCAAGAGTGGGATGCAGGAGATCAAGAGAGGGATGCAGGAGTTCAAGAGAGGGATGCAGAGGCTCAAGAGAGTGATGCAGAGGCTTAAAAGAGGGATGCAAAGGCTCAGGAAAGTGATGCAGAGGCTTAAGAGAGGGATGCAGAGGCTCAAGAGAATGATGAAGAGGCTCAAGAGAGTGCCGTAGAGGCTCAAGAGAGGGATGCTGAATCTCCAGAGAGGGATGCAGAGGCTCCAGAAAGTGATGCAGAGGCTGAAGCGAGAGATGCAGAGGCTTAAGAGAGTGATGCAGGGGCTCAAGAGAGTGATGCAGAGGCTCAAGAGAATGATGTAGAGGCTTAAGATAGGGATGCAGAGGCTCAAGAGAATGATGCAGAGGCTCAAGAGAGTGTTGCAGAGGATCAAGAGAGGGATGCAGAGGCTTAAGAGAGTGATGCAGAGGCTGAAGCGAGTGATGTAGAGGCTCAAGAGAGTGATGTAGACGCTCTGGAAAGTGATGCAGAGGCTCAAGAGAGTGATGCAGAGGATCAGGAGAGTGATGCAGAGGCTCAAGAGAGTGATGCAGATGATCATGAGAGGGAAGCAGAGGCTGAAGAGAGTGTTGAAGAGGCTGAAGAGAGGGATGCAGAGGCTCAAAAGAGTGATGCAGAGTCTCAAGAGAGTGATGCAGAGGCTCATGAGAGTGATGCAGAGGCTTAAGAGAGGGATGCAGAGGCTCAAGAGAGGGATGTATAGGCTCATGAGAGTGATGCAGAGGCTCAAGAGAGGGATGCAGAGGCTCAAGAGAGTGATGGAGAGGCTCAGGAGAGGGATGCAGAGGCTCAAGAGAGTGATTCAAAGGCTTATGAGAGTGATGCAGAGGCTTAAGAGAGTGATGCAGAGGCTTAAGAGAGGAATGCAGAGGCTCAAGAGAGGGATGCAGAGTCTCAAGAGAGGGATGCAATGGCATAAGAGAGGGATGCAGAGGCTCAAGTGAGGGATGCAGAGGCACAAGAGAGGGATGCCAAGGCTCAAGAGAGGGATGCAGAGGCTCAAGAGAGTGATGCACAGGCTCAAGAGAGGGATGCAGAGGCTCATAAGAGGAATGCAGGAGTTCCAGTGAGAGATGCAAAGGCTCATGAAAGGGATGCAGAGGCTCAAAAGTGAGATGCAAAGGCTTAAGAGGGTGATGCAGAGGCTCAAGAGAGTGATGCAGAGGCTCAATAGAGGGATGCAGGGGCTCAAGAGAGTGATGGAGAGGCTCAAGTGAGTGATTCAGAGGTTTACGGGAATGATACAGAGGCTTAAGAGAGTGATGCAGAGGCTTACGAGAGTGATGCAGAGGCTTAAGAGAGTGTTGCAGAGGCTCAAGAGAGGGATGGAGAGGCTCAAGAGAGTGATTCAGAGGTTTACTGGAGTGATGCAGAGGCTTAAGAGAGGGATGCAGAGGCTTAAGAGACGGATGCAGAGGCTCAAGAGAGGGATGCAGAGGCTGAAGGGAGGGATGCTGAGGCTCAAGAGAGGGATGCAGATGCTTACGCGAGTGATGCAAAGGCTCAAGAGAGGGATGCAGAGGCTCATAAGAGGCATGCAGGAGTTCAAGAGAGAGATGCAAAGGCTCATGAAAGGGATGCAGAGGCATAAGAAAGTGATGCATAGGCTCAAAAGAGGGATGCAGAGGCTTAAGAGGGTGATGCAGAGGCTTAAGAGAGTGATGCAGAGGCTTAAGAGAGGAATGCAGAGGCTCAAGAGAGGGATGCAGAGTCTCAAGAGAGGGATGCAATGGCATAAGAGAGGGATGCAGAGGCTCAAGTGAGGGATGAAGAGGCACAAGAGAGTGATGCACAGGCTCAAGAGAGGGATGCAGAGGCTCATAAGAGGAATGCAGGAGTTCCAGTGAGAGATGCAAAGGCTCATGAAAGGTATGCAGAGGCTCAAAAGTGAGATGCAAAGGCTTAAGAGGGTGATGCAGAGGCTCAAGAGAGTGATGCAGAGGCTCAATAGAGGGATGCAGGGGCTCAAGAGAGTGATGGAGAGGCTCAAGTGAGTGATTCAGAGGTTTACGGGAATGATACAGAGGCTTAAGAGAGTGATGCAGAGGCTTACGAGAGTGATGCAGAGGCTTAAGAGAGTGTTGCAGAGGCTCAAGAGAGGGATGGAGAGGCTCAAGAGAGTGATTCAGAGGTTTACAGGAGTGATGCAGAGGCTTAAGAGAGTGATGCAAAGACATACGGGAGAGATGCAGAGGCTTAAGAGAGTGATGCAGAGGCTCAAGAGAGGGATGGAGAGGCTCAAGAGAGTGATTCAGAGGTTTACGGGAGTGATGCATAGACTTAATAGAGTGATACAGAGGCTTACGAGAGTGATGCAGAGGCTTAAGAGAGTGATGCAGAGGCTCAAGAGAGGGATGCAGAGGCTCAAGAGAAGGATGAATAGACTCAAGAGAGGGATGCAGAGGCTCAAGAGAGGGATGCAGAGGCTCAATTGAGGGATGAAGAGGCACAAGAGAGGGATGCAGAGGCTCTTCAAAGTGATGCAGAGGCTCAAGAAAGGAATGCAGAGGCTTAAGAGAGTGATGCAAAGGCTCAAGAGAGGGATGCAGAGGCTCATGAGAGGGATGCAGGAGTTCAAGAGAGAGATGCAGAGGCTCAAGAGAGTGATGCAGAGGCTTAAGAGAGGGATGCAAAGGCTCAAGAGAGTGATGCAGAGGCTTAAGAGAGGGATGCAGAGGCTCATGAGAATGATGAAGAGGCTCAAGAGAGTGCTGTAGAGGCTCAAGAGAGGGATGCTGAGGCACCAGAGAGGGATGCAGAGGCCCCAGAGAATGATGTAGAGGCTGAAGAGAGAGATGCAGAGCCTTAAGAGAGTGATGCAGGGGCTCAAGAGAGTGATGCAGAGGCTCAAGAGAATTATGCAGAGGCTCAAGAGAGTGATGCAGAGGATCAGAAGAGGGTTGCAGAGGCTTAAGAGAGTGATGCAGAGGCTGAAGCGAGTGATGCAGAGGATCATGAGAGGGAAGCAGAGGCTGAAGAGAGTGATTCAGAGGCTGAAGAGGGTGTTGCAGAGGCTTAAGAGAGGGATGCAGAGGCTCAAGAGAGTGATGCAGAGTCTCAACAGAGTGCTGCAGCGGCTCATGAGAGTGATACAGAGGCTTAAGAGAGGGATGCAGAGGCTCAAGAGAGGGATGTATAGGCTCAAGAAAGTGATGCAGAGGCTTAAGAGAGGGATGCAGAGGCTCAAGAGAGTGATTCAGAGGTTTACATGAGTAATGCAGAGGCTTAAGAGAGTGATGCAGAGGCTCAAGAGAGGGATGCAGAGGCTTAAGAGAGTGATGCAAAGGCTCAAGAGAGGGATGCAGATGCTCATGAGAGGGATGCAGGAGTTCAAGAGAGGGATGCAGAGGCTCAGGAGAGTGATGCAGAGGCTTAAGAGAGTGATTCAGAGGTTTACAGGAGTGATGCAGAGGCTTACGAGAGTGATGCAGAGGCTTAAGAGAGTGATGCAGAGGCTCAAGAGAGGGATGGAGATTCTCAAGAGAGTGATTCAGAGGTTTACGGGAGTGATGCAGTGGCTTAAGAGAGTGGTACAGAGGCTTATGAGATGGATGCAGAGGCTCATGAGAGGGATGCAGAGGCTCAAGGGATGGATGCAGAGGCTCAAGAGAGGGATGCAGAGGCTCAAATGAGGGATGAAGAGGCACAGGAGAGTGATGCAGAGGCTCTTGAGAGTGATGCAGAGGCTCGAGAGAGGGATGCAGAGGCTTAAGAGAGTGATGCAAACGCTCAAGAGAGGGATGCAGAGGCTCATGAGAGGGATGCAGTAGTTCAAGACAGGGATGCAGAGGCTCAAGAGAGTGATGCTGAGGCTTAAGGTTATTATCTAATCAATTATGTGTTTGCATCATTTTTACCGTATATATAATGAACTTATACCAATAAACTGAAAATTCACAAAAACGTGCAAAAACGGCAAAATATTGCCTAATTCGATGATATTTTCTTTAAATCACATAAAGGAAAAGGGGATGATAAATGTCAAAATATTGCTAAATTCGATGATTTTTCGTACGAAACAAAATGCAAGAAAACTTGCTTAAAATGCAATATTATGCGAAATTCTGAGATTTGAAGGCAAAATCACATATCGTGATGATACATGATATAATATCGAAATATTGGTAAAAACGAATATATTTACGTATTATCAAACTACATGAAAAACGTGAAAAAAGTCACTATTTTACCATATTTGAAGACTTTAACTTCAAATCATAGAGCGAGGTTTCGTATTATTTAGATCCAAGAAAAGACATATGACAATGTTGTTTCCAATACAAATGATAAAAAACAATGTGCTTTCATTAGAATTAACTAAAATGTTCCTAATTTTCCGTTTATATTACCGGTGGAAGATGTACATGTAAAACCACTCTAATCCGGCTGAAACGGCGAAATATGCAATAAAAACAGAACGTCTCCCCTTTTAAATATCTTACTCAGTATTTTAACGAGAAACAAATAGTTGATTGAAAATGAAGTATTTAAGGTAAATTTCTAATCAGTTATGTGTTTGCATCATTTTTATCGTATATTTAATGAATTAATAACAATAAACTGAAAATTCACAAAAACGTGGAAAAACAGCAAAATATTGCCTAATTCGATGATATTTTGTTTATATCACATAAAGGAAAAGGTTGATGATAAACGTCAAAATATTACTGAATTCGATGATTTTTAGTACGAAACAAAATGCAAGAAAACTTGAATAAATGCATTATTTTGAGAAATTCTGAGATTTGAAGGCTAAATCACATATCGTGATACTAGATGAAATAGTATCGAAATATTGGTAAAAATGAATATATTTACGTAATATCAAACCACATGAAAAACGTCAAAAAGTCACTATTATACCAAATTTGAGGATTTTAACTTCGAATCATAAAGCGAGGTTTCGTATTATTTAGATCCAAGAAAAGACATATGATAATGTTGTTTCCAATACAAATGATAGGAAACAATGTGTTTTCATTAGAATTAACTAAAATGTTCCTGATTTTCCGTTTATATTACTGATGGAAGATGTACACGTAAAACCGCTTTATTCCGGCTGAATCGTCGATATATGCAATAAAAATCGAACTTCTCCCCTTTTCAATAACTTATTCAGTATTTCAGCGAGAAACAAATAGATGATTGAAAATGAAGTATTTAAGGTTATTATCTAATCAATTATTTGTTTGCATCCTTTTTATCGTATATATATTGAATTAATACCAATAAACTGAAAATTCACAAAAACGTGGAAAAATGGCAAAATATTGCCTAATTCGATGATATTTTGTTTATATCACATAAAGAAAAAGGGGATGATAAATGTCAAAATACTGCTAAATTCGATGATTTTTCGTACGAAACAAAATGCAAGAAAACTTCTTTAAAATACAATATTATGCGAAATTCTGAGATTTGAAGGCCAAATCACATATCGTGATACTACATGAAATAGTATCGAAATATTGGTACAAATGAATATATTTACATGAAATCACAGTACATGAAAAACGTGAAAAAAGTGACTATTTTACCATATTTGAGGATTTTAATCATAGAGCGAGGTTTCGTATTATTTAAATCCAAGAAAAGACATATGACAATGTTGTTTAAAATACAAATTATAAAAATCAATGTGTTTTCATTAGAATTAACTAAAATGTTCCTGATTTTCCGTTTATATTACCGATGGAAGATGTACACGAAAACCGCTCTATTCCGGCTGAAACGTCGATATATGCAATAAAAACTGAACTTCTCCCCTCTTCAATATCATACACAGTATTTTAATGAGAAACAAATAGTTGATTGAAAATGAAGTATTTAAGGTTATTATCTAATCAATTATGTGTTTGCATCATTTTTATCGTATATATAATGAATTAATACCAATAAACTGAAAATTCACAAAAACGTGGAAAAACGGAAAAATATTGACTAATTCGATGATATTTTGTTTAAATCACATAAAGAAAAAGGGGATAATAAATGTCAAAATATTGCTAAATTCGATGATTTTTCGTACGAAACAAAATGCAAGAAAACTTGCCTAAAATGCAATATTATGCGAAATTCTGAGATTTGAAGGCCAAATCACATATCGTGATAATACATGAAATAGTATCGAAATATTGGTAAAAATGAATATATTTACGTAATATCAAACTACATGAAAAACGTGAAAAAAGTCACTATTTTACCATATTTGAAGATTTTAACTTCAAATCTTAGAGCGAGGTTTCGTATTATTTAGATCCAAGAAAAGACATATGACAATGTTGTTTCCAATACAAATGATAAAAAACAAAGTGTTTTCTTTAGAATTAACTAAAATATTCTTGATATTTCGTTTATATTACCGATGGAAGAAGTACACGTAAAACCACGCTAATCCGGCTGAAACGTCGATATATGCAATAAAAACCGAACTTCTCCTCTTTTCAATATCTTACTCAGTATTTTAACGATAAACAAATGGTTGATTGAAAATGAAGTATTTAAGGTTAATTTCTAATCAATTATGTGTTTGCATAATTTTTTTCCTATATTTAATAAATTAATACCAATAAACTGAAAATTCACAGAAACTTGGAAAAACTGCAAAATATTGCCTAATTCGATGATATTTTGTTTAAATCACGTAAAGTAAAAGGGGATGATAAACGTCAAAATATTGCTAATTTCGATGATTTTAATTACGAAACAAAATGCAAGAAACTTGCTTAAAAATGCAAAATTTGCGAAATTCTGAGAATTGAAGGCCAAACTACTTATCGTGACAAAACATGAAGTAGTATCGAAATATTGGTAAAAACGAATATATTTACGTAAAATCACACTAAATGAAAAACGTGAAAAAAGTCACTATTTTACCATATATGAGGATTTTAACTTCAAATCATAGAGCGAGGTTTCGTATTATTTAGATCCAAGAAAAGACATATGACAATGTTGTTTCCAATACAAAAGATAAAAATCAATGTGTTTTCATTAGAATTAACTAAAATATTCCTGATTTTCCGTTTATATTACCGATGGAAGATGTACACGAAAAGCGCTCTATTCCGGCTGAAACGTCGATATATTCAATAAAAAGAGAACTTCTCCCCTATTGAATATCTTACTCAGTATTTTAACGAGAAACAAACAGTTGCTTGAAAATGAAGTATTTAAGGTTATTATCTAATCAATTATGTGTTTGCATCATTTTTATCGTATATATAATGAATTAATACCAATAAACTGAAAATTCACAAAAACGTGGAAAAACGGCAAAATATTGCCTAATTCGATGATATTTTGTTTAAATCACATAAAAAAAGGGGGATGGTAAACCTCAAAATATTGCTAAATTCGATGACTTTTCGTACGAAACAAAATGCAAAAAAACTTGCTTAAAATGCAATATTATGCGAAATTCTGAGATTTGAAGGCAAAATCACATATCGTGATAATACATGAAATAGTATCGAAATATTTGTAAAAATGAATATATTTACGTAATTTCAAACTACATGAAAAACGTGAAAAAAGTCACTATTTTACCATATTTGAAGATTTTAACTTCAAATCATAGAGCGAGGTTTCGTATTATTTAGATCCAAGAAAAGACATATGACAATGTTGTTTCCAATACAAATGATAAAAAACAAAGTGTTTTCTTTAGAATTAACTAAAATGTTCCTGATTTTCCGTATATATTACCGGTGGAAGATGTACATGTAAAACCGCTCTATTCCGGCTGAAACGTCGATATATGCAATAAAAACAGAACTTTTCCTCTTTTATATATCTTACACAGTATTTCAACGAAAAACAAATGGTTGATTGAAAATGAAGTATTTAAGGTTATTATCTAATCAATTATTTGTTTGCATCATTTTTATCGTATATATAATGAATTAATAAAAATAAACTGAAAATTCATAAAAACGTGAAAAAACAGCAAAATATTGCCTAATTCGATGATATTTTGTTTATATCATATAAAGGAAAAAGTTGATGATAAACGTCAAATTATTACTAAATTCGATGATTTTTAGTACGAAACAAAATGCAAGAAAACTTGACTAAAATGCATTATTTTGAAAAATTCTGAGATTTGAAGGCTAAATCACATATCGTGATACTACATGAAATAGTATCGAAATATTAGTAAAAATGAATATATTTACGTAATATCAAACTAAATGAAAAACGTGAAAAAACCTTTGTGCTGTGATGAATGATGATGATTGTCCTTATTTGTCTTAGCACCTTCATGCTTTTATCTGGCTTGATTTTATGCCAGAGTTGTTGGTAAATCTGTATGTATATTTTGTGTTCCATGTCACTAAAACATATCAATACTCTGACAGTATTTTAATGATGCTAAAACATGTCATCTGTCTCAGATTTTTTGAAAAATCACTTTTTCTGTAGGGGAGCCCCTATGGCTTCCTGGAGCTATCAGGCTGAAATGTATTATACTATTATTATTATTATTATACTAAATATGAGGATTTTAACTTCGAATCATAAAGCGAGGTTTCGTATTATTTAGATCCAAGAAAAGACATATGATAATGTTGTCTCCAATACAAATGATAAGAAACAATGTGTTTTCATTAGAATTAACTAAAATGTTCCTGATTTTACGTTTATATTACTGATGGAAGATGGACACGTAAAACCGCTTTAATCCGGCTTTAACGTCGATATATGCAATAAAAATCGAACTTCTCCCCTTTTCAATATCTTATTCAGTATTTCAACGAGAAACAAATAGATGATTAAAAGTGAAGTATTTAAGGTTATTATCTAAACAATTATTTGTTTGCATCATTTTTATCGTATATATAATGAATTAATGCCAATAAACTGAAAATTCACAAAAACGTGGAAAAACGGCAAAATATTGCCTAATTCGATGATATTTTCTTTAAATCACATAAAAAAAGGGGATGATAAACGTCAAAATATTGCTAAATTCGATGATTTTTCGCACGTATCAAAATGCAAAAAAACTTGCTTAAAATGCAATATTATGCGAAATTCTGAAATTTGAAGGCAAAATCACATATCGTGATAATGCATGAAATAGTATCGAAATATTGGTGAAAATGAATATATTTACGTTAAATCACAGAACATGAAAAACGTGAAAAAAGTCACTATTTTACCATATTTGAGGATTTTTAATCATAGAGCGAGGTTTCGTATTATTTAGATCCAAGAAAAGACATGACAATGTTGTTTCCAATACAAATGATAAAAAACAAAGTGTTCTCTTTAGAATTAACTAAAAGGTTCTTGGTATTCCGTTTATATTACCGATGGAAGAAGTACACGTAAAACCGCGATAATCCGGCTGAAACGTCGATATATGCAATAAAAACCGAACTTTTCCTCTTTTCAATATCTTACACAGTATTTTAACGAAAAACAAATGGTTGATTGAAAATGAAGTATTTAAGGTTAATTTCTAATCAATTATGTGTTTGCATAATTTTTATCGTATATATAATGAATTAATACCAACAAACAGAAAATTCACAAAAACGTGGAAAAACGTCAAAATATTGCCTAATTCGATGATATTTTGTTTAAATCACATAAAAAAAAGGGGATGATAAACGTCAAAATATTGCTAAATTCGATGATTTTTCGTACGAAACAAAATGCAAAAAAACAATGCAATATTATGCAAAATTCTGAAATTTGAAGGCAAAATCACATATCGTGTTAATTCATGAAATAGTATCGAAATATTGGTACAAATGAATATATTTACGTAAAATCACAGAACATGAAAAACGTGAAAAAGTCACTATTTTACCATATATGAGGATTTTTACTCATAGAGCGAGGTTTCGTATTATTTAGATCCAAGAAAAGACATATGACAATGTTGTTTCCAATACAAATGATAAAAAACAAAGTGTTTTCTTTAGAATTAACTAAAATGTTCTTGATATTCCGTTTATATTACCGATGGAAGAAGTACACGTAAAACCGTGATAATCCGGCTGAAACGTCGATATATGCAATAAAAACCGAACTTTTCCTTTTTTCAATATCTTACTCAGTATTTTAACGAGAAACAAATGGTTGATTGAAAATGAAGTATTTAAGGTTAATTTCTAATCAATTATGTGTTTGCATCATTTTTATCGTATATATAATGAATTAATACCAATAAACCGAAAATTCACAAAAACGTGGAAAAACGGCAAAATATTGCCTAATTCGTAGATATTTTGTTTAAATCACATAAAGGAAAAGGGGATGATAAACGTCAAAATAATGCTAAATTCGATGAATTTTAGTACGATACAAAATGCAAGAAACTTGCTTAAAAATGCAACATTTGCGAAATTCTGAGATTCGAAAGCCAAATTACATATCGTGACATAACATGAAGTAGTTTCGAAATATTGGTAAAAACGAATATATTTACGTAAAATCACGCTACATGAAAAACGTGAAAAAAGTCACTATTTTAACTTCAAATCATACAGCGAGGTTTCGTATTATTTAGATCCAAGAAAAGACATATGACCATGTTGTTTCCAATACACTGATAAAAATCAATGTGTTTTCATTAGAATTAACTAAACTGTTCCTGATTTTCCGTTTATATTACCGATGGAAGATGTACACGAAAACCGCTCTTTTCCGGCTGAAACGTCGATATATGCAATAAAAACAGAACTTCTCCCTTTTTCAAAATCTTACTCAGTATTTTAAGGAGAAACAAACAGTTGATTGAAAATGAAGTATTTAAGGTTATTATCTAATCAATTTCTTGATTAGTTCCTGATAAAAATGTTCCTGATAAAAATGTTTACATCATTTTTATCGTATATATAATGAATTAATACCAATAAACTGAAAATTCACAAAAACGTGGAAAAACGGCAAAATGTTGCCTAATTCGATGGTATTTTGTTTAATCACATAAAGGAAAAGGGGATGATAAACGTCAAAATATTGCTAAATTCGATGATTTTTCGTACGAAACAAAATGCAAGAAAACTTGCTTAAAATGCAATATTATGCGAAATTCTGAGATTTGAAGTCAAAATCACATATCGTGATAATACATGAAATAGTAACGAAATATTGGTAAAAATGAATATATATATATCTAATATCAAACTACATGAAAAACGTGAAAAAGTCACTATTTTACCATATTTGAAGATTTAAACTTCAAATCATAGAGCGAGGTTTCGTATTATTTAGATCCAAGAAAAGACATATGACAATGTTGTTTCCAATACAAATGATAAAAAACAAAGTGTTTTCTTTAGAATTAACTAAAATGTTCCTGATTTTCCGTATATATTACCGGTAGAAGATGTACATGTAAAACCGCTCTAATCCGGCTGAAATGTCGATATATGCAATAAAAACAGAACTTTTCCCCTTTTATATATCTTACACAGTATTTCAACGAAAAACAAATGGTTGATTGAAAATGAAGTATTTAAGGTTAATTTCTAATCAATTATGTGTTTGCATCATTTTTATCGTATATATAATGAATTAATAAAAATAAACTGAAAAATCACAAAAACGTGAAAAAACAGCAAAATATTGCCTAATTCGATGATATTTTGTTTATATCACATAAAGGAAAAAGTTGATGATAAACGTCAAATTATTTAAAAATTCGATGATTTTTAGTACGAAACAAAATGCAAGAAAACTTGATTAAAATGCATTATTTTGAAAAATTCTGAGATATGAAGGCTAAATCACATATCGTGATACTACATGAAATAGTATCGAAAAATTGGTAAAAATGAATATATTTACGTAATATCAAACTAAATGAAAAACGTGAAAAAACCTTTGTGCTGTGATGAATGATGATGATTGTCCTTATTTGTCTTAGCACCTTCATGCTTTTATCTGGCGTGATTTTATGCCAGAGTTGTGGTAAATCTGTATGAATATTTTGTGTTCCATGTCACTAAAACATATCAATACTCTGACAGTATTCTAATGATGCTAAAACATGTCATCTGTCTCAGATTTTTTGAAAATCACTTTTTCTGTGGGGGAGCCCTATGGCTTCCTGGAGCTATCAGGCTGAAATGTATTATACCATTATTATTATTATTATACCAAATTTGAGGATTTTAACTTCGAATCATAAAGCGAGGTTTCGTATTATTTTGATCCAAGAAAAGACATGATAATATTGTTCCCAATGCAACTGATAAGAAACAATGTGTTTTCATTAGAATTAACTAAAAGGTTCCTGATTTTACGTTTATATTACTGATGGAAGATGGACACATAAAACCGCTTTAATCCGGCTGAAACGTCGATATATGCAAAAAAATCGAACTTCTCCCCTTTTCAATATCTTATTCAGTATTTCAACGAGAAACAAATAGATGATTAAAAGTGAAGTATTTAAGGTTATTATCTAAACAATTATTTGTTTGCATCATTTTTATCGTATATATAATGAATTAATACCAATAAACTGAAAATTCACAAAAATGTGGAAAAACGGCAAAATATTGCCTAATTCGATGATATTTTCTTTAAATCACGTAAAGGAAAAGGGGAGGATAAACGTCAAAATATTGCTAAATTCGATGATTTTTAGTACGAAACAAAATGCAAGAAACTTGCTTAAAAATGCAACATTTGCGAAATTCTGAGATTCGAAAGCAAAATTACATATCGTGACATAACATGAAGTAGTTTCGAAATATTGATAAAAACGAATATATTTACGTAAAACCACGTTACATGAAAAACGTGAAAAAGTCACTATTTTAACTTCAAATCATACAGCGAGGTTTCGTATTATTTAGATCCAAGAAAAGACATATGACAATGTTGTTTCCAATACAAATGATAAAAATCAATGTGTTTTCATTAGAATTAACAAAAATGTTCCTGATTTTCTGTTTATATTACCGATGGAAGATGTACACGAAAACCACTCTATTCCGGCTGAAACGTCGATATATGCAATAAAAACAGAACTTCTCCCTTTTCAAAATATTACTCAGTATTTTAACGAGAAACAAACAGTTGATTGAAAATGAAGTATTTAAGGTTATTATCTAATCAATTTCTTGATTAGTTCCTGATAAAAATGTTCCTGATAAAAATGTTTGCATCATTTTTATCGCATATATAATGAAATAATACCAATAAACTGAAAAATCACAAAAGCGTGGAAAAACCGCAAAATATTGCCTATTTTGATGATATTTTGTTGAAATCACATAAAGGAAAAGGGGATGATAAACGTCAAAATACTGCTAAATTCGATGATTTTTCGTACGAAACAAAATGCAACTTGCTTAAAATGCAATATTATGCGAAATTCTGAGATTTGAAGGCAAAATCACATATCGTGATAATACATGAAATAGTAACGAAATATTGGTAAAAATGAATATATATACCTAATATCAAACTACATGAAAAACGTGAAAAAGTCACTATTTTACCATATTTGAAGATTTTAACTTCAAATCATAGAGCGAGGTTTCGTATTATTTAGATCGAAGAAAAGACATATGACAATGTTGTTTCCAATACAAATGATAAAAAACAAAGTGTTTTCTTTAAAATTAAGTAAAATGTTCCTGATTTTACGTACATATTACCGGTGGAAAATGTACATGTAAAACCGCTCTAATACGGCTGAAACGTCGATATATGCAATAAAAACAGAACTTTTCCTCTTTTATATATCTTACACAGTATTTTAACGAAAAACAAATGGTTGATTGAAATTGAAGTATTTAAGGTTAATTTCTAATCAATTATGTGTTTGCATCATTTTTATCGTGTATATAATGAATTAATACCAATAAACTGAAAATTCACAAAAACGTGGAAAAACGTCAAAATATTGCCTAATTCGATGATATTTTGTTTAAATCACATAAAAAAAAAGTGGATGATAAACGTCAAAATATTGCTAAATTCGATGATTTTTCGTGCGAAACAAAATGCAAAAAAACTTGCTTAAAATGCAATATTATGCGAAATTCTGAAATTTGAAGGCAAAATCACATATCGTGATAATACATGAAATAGTATCGAAATATTGGTAAAAATGAATTTATTTACGTAAAATCACAGTACATGAAAAACGTGAAAAAAGTCACTAATTTACCATATTTGAGGATTTTTAATCATAGAGCGAGGTATCGTATTATTTAGATCCAAGAAAAGACATATGACAATGTTGTTTCCAATACAAATGATAAAAAACAAAGTGTTTTCTTTAAAATTAACTAAAATGTTCTTGATATTCCGTTTATATTACCAATAGAAGAAGTACACGTAAAACCGCGATAATCCGGCTGAAACGTCGATATATGCAATAAAAACCGAACTTTTCCTCTTTTCAATATCTTACTCAGTATTTTAACGAGAAACAAATGGTTGATTGAAAATGAAGTATTTAAGGTTAATTTCTAATCAATTATGTGTTTGCATCATTTTTATCGTATATATAATGAATTATTACCAATAAACCGAAAATTCACAAAAACCTGAAAAAACGGCAAAATATTGCCTATATCGAAGATATTTTGTTTAAATCACATAAAGGAAAAGGGGATGATAAACGTCAAAATATTGCTAAATTCGATGATTTTTCGTACGAAACAAAATGCAAGAAAACTTGCTTAAAATGCAACATTTGCGAAATTCTGAGATTTGAAGGCCAAATCACATATAGTGATAATACATGAAGTAGTATCGAAATATTGGTAAAAATGAATATATTTACGTAATATCAAACTACATGAAAAACGTGAAAAAACCTTTGTGCTGTGATGAATGACGATGATTGTCCTTGTTTGTCTTAGCACCTTCATGCTTTTATCTGGCGTGATTTTATGCCATAGTTGTTGGTAAATCTGTATGTATATTTTGTGTTCCATGTCACTAAAACATATCAATACTCTGACAGTTTTCTAATGATGCGAAAACATGCCATCTGTCTCAGATTTTTTGAAAAATCACTTTTTCTGTGGGGGACCCCTATGGCTTCCTGGAGCTATCAGGCTGAAATGTATTATACCATTATTATTATTATTATACCAAATTTGAGGATATTAACTTCGAATCATAAAGCGAGGTTTCGTATTATTTAGATCCAAGAAAAGACATATGATAATATTGTTCCCAATACAACTAAAACGTTCTTGATTTTCCTTTTATATTACCGATGGAAGATGTACACGAAAACCGCTCTATTTCGGCTGAAACGTCAATATATGCAATAAAAACCGATCTTCTCCCCTTTTAAATATCCTACTCAGTATTTTAACGAGAAACAAATGGTTGATTGAAAATAAAGTATTTAAAGTTAATTTCTAATCAATTATGTGTTTGCATCATTTTTATCGTATATTTAATGAATTAATACGCATAGACTGAAAATTCACAAAAACGTGGAAAAACGGCAAATTATTGCCTAATTCGATGTTGTTTTGTTTAAATCAAATAGAGGAAAAGGAGATGATAAACGTCAAAATATTGCTAAATTCGATGATTTTACGTACGAAACAAAATGCAAGAAAACTTGCTTAAAATGCAATATTATGCGACATTCTGAGATTTGAAGGCCAAATCACATATCGTGATACTACATGAAATAGTATTGAAATATTGGTAAAAATGAATATATTTACGTAATATCAAACTACATGAAAAATGTGAAAAAAGTCACTATTTAACCATATTTGAGGATTTTAACTTCAAATCATAGAGCGAGGTTTCGTATTATTTAGATCCATGAAAAGACATATGACAATGTTGTTTCCAATACAAATGATAAAAATCAATGTTTTTTTCATTATAATTAACTAAAATGTTCCTGATATTCCGTTTATATTACCGATGGAAGATGTACACGTAAAACCGCACTATTCCGGCTGAAACGTCGATATATGCAATAAAAACCGAACTTCTCCCCTTTTCAATATCCTACTCAGTATTTTACCGAGAAACAAATGGTTGATTGAAAATGACGTATTTAAGGTTATTATCTAATCAATTATGTATTTGCATCATTTTTATCGTATATTTAATGAATTAATATTCATAGAATGAAAATTCACAAAAAAGTGCAAAAACGGCAAAAATTGCCTAATTCGATAATATTTTGTTTAAATCACATAAAGGAAAAGGAGATGATAAATGTCAAAATATTGCTAAATTCGATGATTTTTCGTACGAAACAAAATGCAAGAAAACTTGCTTAAAATGCAATATTACGCGAAATTCTGAGATTTGAAGGCCAAATCACATATCGTGATACTACATGAAATAGTATCGAAATATTGGTAAAAATGAATATATATATACGTAATATCAAACTACATGAAAAACGGGAAAAAAGTCACTATTTTACCATATTTGAGGATTTTAACTTCAAATCATAGAGGGATGTTTCGTATTATTTAGATCCAAGAAAAGACATATGACAATGTTGTTTCCAATACAAATGATAAAACCAATGCGTTTTCATTAGAAATAACTAAAATGTTCTTGATTTTCCTTTTATATTACCGATGGAAGATGTACACGAAAACCGCTCTATTCCGGCTGAAAAGTCAATATATGCAATAAAAACCGATCTTCTCCCCTTTTCAATATCCTACTCATTATTTTAACGAGAAACAAATGGTTGATTGAAAGTGAAGTATTTTAAGTTAATTTCTAATCAATTATGTGTTTGCATCATTTTTATCGTGTATTTAATGAATTAATACCCATAGACTGAAAATTCACAAAAAAGAGGAAAAACGGCAAAAAATTGCCTAATTCGATAATATTTTGTTTAAATCACATAAAGGAAAAGGAGATGATAAATGTCAAAATATTGCTAAATTCGATGATTTTTCGTACGAAACAAAATGCAAGAAAACTTGCTTAAAATGCATTATTATGCGAAATTCCGAGATTTCAAGGCCAAATCACATATCGTGATACTACATGAAATAGTACCGAAATATTGGTAAAAATGAATATATTTACGTAATATCAAACTACATGAAAAATGTGAAAAAAGTCACTATTTAACCATAAATGAGGATTTTAACTTTTTAACGGATTTAAACGACGTTTCAGCCGGAATAGTGCGGTTTTACGTGTACATCTTCCATCGGTAATATAAACGGAATATCAGGAACATTTTAGTTAATTCTAATGAAAACACATTGATTTTAATCATTTGTATTGGAAACAACATTGTCATATGTCTTTTCTTGTATCTAAATAATACGAAACCTCGCTCTATGATTTGAAGTTAAAATCCTCAAATATGGTTAAATAGTGACTTTTTTCACATTTTTCATGTAGTTTGATATTACGTAAATATATTCATTTTTACCAATATTTCGGTACTATTTCATGTAGTATCACGATATGTGATTTGGCCTTGAAATCTCGGAATTTCGCATAATAATGCATTTTAAGCAAGTTTTCTTGCATTTTGTTTCGTACGAAAAATCATCGAATTTAGCAATATTTTGACATTTATCATCTCCTTTTCCTTTATGTGATTTAAACAAAATATTATCGAATTAGGCAATTTTTTGCCGTTTTTCCTCTTTTTTGTGAATTTTCAGTCTATGGGTATTAATTCATTAAATACACGATAAAAATGATGCAAACACATAATTCATTAGATAAAAACCTTAAATACTTCATTTTCAATCAACTATTTGCTTCTCGTTAAAATACTGAGTAAGATATTCAAAGGGGAGAACTTCTGTTTTTATTGCATATATCGACGTTTCAGCCAGAATAGAGCGGTTTTCGTGTACATCTTCCATCAGTAATATAAACGGGAAAATATGGAACATTTTAGTTAATTCTAATGAAAACACATTGATTTTTATCATTTGTATTGGAAACAACATTGTCATATGTCTTTTCTTGGATCTAAATAATACGAAACCTCGCTCTATGATTTGAAGTTAAAATCCTCATATATGGTTAAATAGTGACTTTTTCACGTTTTTCATGTAGTTTGATATTACGTAAATAAATTCATTTTTACCAATATTTCGATACTATTTCATGTAGTATCCCGATATGTGATTTGGCCTTCAAATCTCAGAATTTCGCGTAATATTGCATTTTAAGCAAGTTTTCTTGCATTTTGTTTCGTACGAAAAATCATCGAATTTAGCAATATTTTGACGTTTATCATCTCCTTTTCCTTTATGTGATTTAAACAAAATATTATCGAATTAGGCAATTTTTTGCCGTTTTTCCACGTTTTTGTGAATTTTCATTCTATGAATATTAATTCATTAAATATACGATAAAAATGATGCAAACACATAATTGATTAGATAATAACCTTAAATACGTCATTTTCAATCAACCATTTGTTTCTCGCTAAAATACTGAGTAGGATATTGAAAAGGGGAGAAGGTTGGTTTTTATTGCATATATCGACGTTTCAGCCGGAATACTGCGGTTTTACGTGTACATCTTCTAACGGTAATATAAACGGAATATCAGGAACATTTTAGTTAATTATAATGAAAAAAACATTGTTTTTTATCATTTGTATTGGAAACAACATTGTCATATGTCTTTTCTTGGATCTAAATAATACGAAACCTCGCTCTATGATTTGAAGTTAAAATCCTCATATGTGGTTAAATAGTAACTTATTTCACGTTTTTCATGTAGTCTGATATTACGTAAATATATTCATTTTTACCAATATTTCGATACTATTTCATGTAGTATCACGATATGTGATATTTGGCCTTCAAATCTCAGAATTTCGCATAATATTGCATTTTAAGCAAGTTTTCTTGCTTTTTGTTTCATACGAAAAATCATCGAATTTAGCAATATTTTGACGTTTATAATCCCTTTTTCCTCTATATGATTTAAACAAAATATCATCGAATTAGGCAATATTTTGCCGTTTTTCCACGTTTTTGTGAATTTTCAGTTTATGGGTAATTATTCATTCTATATACGATAAAAATGATGCAAACACATAATTGATTAGATAATAACCTTAAATACATCATTTTCAATCAACTATTTGTTTCTCGTTAAAATACTGAGTAAGATATTGAAAAGGGGAGAAGTTCTGTTTTTATTGCATATATCGACGTTTGAGCCGGAACAGAGATGTTTTCGTGTACATCTTCCATCGGTAATATAAACGGAAAATCAGGAACATTTTAGTTAATTCTAATGAAAACACATTGATTTTAATCATTTGTATTGGAAACAACATTGTCTTTTCTTGGATCTAAATAATACGAAACCTCGCTCTATGATTTGAAGTTAAAATCCACAAATATGGTTAAATAGTGACTTTTTCACGTTTTTCATGTAGTCTGATATTACGTAAATATATTCATTTGTACCAATATTTTGATACTATTTCATGTAGTATAACGATATGTGATTTGGCCTTCAAATCTCAGAATTTCGCATAATATTGCATTTTAAGCAAGTTTTCTTGCATTTTGTTTCATACGAAAAATCATCGAATTTAGCAATATTTTGACGTTTATCATCCCTTTTTCCTCTATTTGATTTAAACAAAATATCATCGAATTAGGCAATATTTTGCCGTTTTTCCACGTTTTTGTGAATTTTCAGTTTATGGGTATTAATTCATTATATATACGATAAAAATGATACAAACACATAATTGATTAGATAATAACCTTAAATACATCATTTTCAATCAACTATTTGTTTCTCGTTAAAATACTGAGTAAGATATTGAAAAGGGGAGAAGTTCTGTTTTTATTGCATATATCGACGTTTGAGCCGGAACAGAGATGTTTTCGTGTACATCTTCCATCGGTAATATAAACGGAAAATCAGGAACATTTTAGTTAATTCTAATGAAAACACATTGATTTTAATCATTTGTATAGGAAACGACATTGTCTTTTCTTGGATCTAAATAATACGAAACCTCGCTCTATGATTTGAAGTTAAAATCCTCAAATATGGTTAAATAGTTACTTTTTTCACGTTTTTCATGTTGTCTGATATTACGTAAATATATTCATTTTTACCAATATTTCGATACTATTTCATGTAGTATCACGATATGTTATTTGGCCTTCAAATCTCAGAATTTCGCGTAATATTGCATTTTAAGCAAGTTTTCTTGCATTTTGTTTCGTACGAAAAACCATCGAATTTAGCAATATTTTGACGTTTATCATCCCTTTTTCCTCTATATGATTTAAACAAAATATCATCGAATTAGGCAATATTTTGCCGTTTTTCCACGTTTTTGTGAATTTTCAGTTTATGGGTATTAATTCATTATATATACGATAAAAATGATGCAAACACATAATTGATTAGATAATAACCTTAAATACATCATTTTCAATCAACTATTTGTTTCTCGTTAGAATACTGAGTAAGATATTGAAAAGGGAAGAAGTTCTGTTTTTATTGCATATATCGACGTTTGAGCCGGAACAGAGAAGTTTTCGTGTACATCTTCCATCGGTAATATAAACGGAAAATCAGGAACATTTTAGTTAATTCTAATGAAAACACATTGATTTTAATCATTTGTATTGGAAACAACATTGTCTTTTCTTGGATCTAAATAATACGAAACCTCGCTCTATGATTTGAAGTTAAAATCCTCAAATATGGTTAAATAGTGACTTTTTTCACGTTTTTCATGTTGTCTGATATTACGTAAATATATTCATTTTTACCAATATTTTGATACTATTTCATGTAGTATCACGATATGTGATTTGGCCTTCAAATCACAGAATGTCGCATAATATTGCATTTTAAGTAAGTTTTCTTGCATTTTGTTTCGTACGTAAAATCATCGAATTTAGCAATATTTTGACGTTTATCATCTCCTTTTCCTCTATTTGATTTAAACAAAACAACATCGATTAGGCAATTTTTTGCCGTTTTTCCACGTTTTTGTGAATTTTCATTCTATGAATATTAATTCATTAAATATACGATAAAAATGATGCAAACACATAATTGATTAGATAATAACCTTAAATACGTCATTTTCAATCAACCATTTGTTTCTCGGTAAAATACTGAGTAGGATATTGAAAAGGGGAGAAGTTAGGTTTTTATTGCATATATCGACGTTTCAGCCGGAATAGTGCGGTTTTACGTGTATATCTTCCATCGGTAATATAAACGGAATATCAGGAACATTTTAGTTAATTATAATGAAAAAAACATTGTTTTTTATCATTTGTATTGGAAACAACATTGTCATATGTCTTTTCTTGGATCTAAATAATACGAAACCTCGCTCTATGATTTGAAGTTAAAATCCTCATATATGGTTAAATAGTGACTTTTTCACGTTTTTCATGTAGTCTGATATTACGTAAATATATTCATTTTTACCAATATTTCGATACTATTTCATGTAGTATCACGATATGTGATTTGGCCTTCAAATCTCAGAATTTCGCATAATATTGCATTTTAAGCAAGTTTTCTTGCATTTTGTTTCATACGAAAAATCATCGAATTTAGCAATATTTTGACGTTTATCATCCCTTTTTCCTCTGTATGATTTAAACAAAATATCATCGAATTAGGCAATATTTTGCCGTTTTTCCACGTTTTTGTGAATTTTCAGTTTATGGGTATTAATTCATTATATATACGACAAAAATGATGCAAACACATAATTGATTAGATAATAACCTTAAATACATCATTTTCAATCAACTATTTGTTTCTCGTTAAAATACTGAGTAAGATATTGAAAAGGGGAGAAGTTCTGTTTTTATTGCATATATCGACGTTTGAGCCGGAACAGAGATGTTTTCGTGTACATCTTCCATCGGTAATATAAACGGAAAATCAGGAACATTTTAGTTAATTCTAATGAAAACGCATTGGTTTTATCATTTGTATTGGAAACAACATTGTCATATGTCTTTTCTTGGATCTAAATAATACGAAACGTCGCTCTATGATTTGAAGTTAAAATCCTCAAATATGGTAAAATAGTGACTTTTTTCACGTTCTGCATGTAGTTTGATATTTCGTATATATATTCATTTGTACCAATATTTCGATACTATTTCATGTAGTATCACGATATGTTATTTGGCCTTCAAATCTCAGAATTTCGCGTAATATTGCATTTTAAGCAAGTTTTCTTGCATTTTGTTTCGTACGAAAAATCATCGAATTTAGCAATATTTTGACGTTTATCATCTCCTTTTCCTTTATGTGATTTAAACAAAATATTATAGAATTAGGCAATTTTTTGCCGTTTTTCCACGTTTTTGTGAATTTTCATTCTATGAATATTAATTCATTAAATATACGATAAAAATGATGCAAACACATAATTGATTAGATAATAACCTTAAATACGTCATTTTCAATCAACCATTTGTTTCTCGGTAAAATACTGAGTAGGATATTGAAAAGGGGAGAAGTTAGGTTTTTATTGCATATATCGACGTTTCAGCCGGAATAGTGCGGTTTTACGTGTATATCTTCCATCGGTAATATAAACGGAATATCAGGAACATTTTAGTTAATTATAATGAAAAAAACATTGTTTTTTATCATTTGTATTGGAAACAACATTGTCATATGTCTTTTCTTGGATCTAAATAATACGAAACCTCGCTCTATGATTTGAAGTTAAAATCCTCATATATGGTTAAATAGTGACTTTTTTCACGTTTTTCATGTAGTCTGATATTACGTATATATATTCATTTTTACCAATATTTCGATACTATTTCATGTAGTATCACGATATGTGATTTGGCCTTCAAATCTCAGAATTTCGCATAATATTGCATTTTAAGCAAGTTTTCTTGCATTTTATTTCATACGAAAAATGATCGAATTTAGCAATATTTTGACGTTTATCATCCCTTTTTCCTCTATATGATTTAAACAAAATATCATCGAATTAGACAATATTTTGCCGTTTTTCCACGTTTTTGTGAATTTTCAGTTTATGGGTATTAATTCATTATATATACGATAAAAATGATGCAAACACATAATTGATTAGATAATAACCTTAAATACATCATTTTCAATCAACTATTTGTTTCTCGTTAAAATACTGAGTAAGATATTGAAAAGGGGAGAAGTTCTGTTTTTATTGCATATATCGACGTTTGAGCCGGAACAGAGATGTTTTCGTGTACATCTTCCATCGGTAATATAAACGGAAAATCAGGAACATTTTAGTTAATTCTAATGAAAACACATTGATTTTAATCATTTGTATTGGAAACAACATTGTCTTTTCTTGGATCTAAATAATACGAAACCTCGCTCTATGATTTGAAGTTAAAATCCTCAAATATGGTTAAATAGTGACTTTTTCACATTTTTCATGTAGTTTGATATTACGATAATATATTCATTTTTACCAATATTTCGATACTATTTCATGTAGTATCACGATATGTGATTTGGCCTTCAAATCTCAGAATGTCGCATAATATTTCATTTTAAGCAAGTTTTCTTGCATTTTGTTTCGTACGTAAAATCATCGAATTTAGCAATATTTTGACGTTTATCATCTCCTTTTCCTCTATTTGATTTAAACAAAACAACATCGATTAGGCAATTTTTTGCCGTTTTTCCACGTTTTTGTGAATTTTCATTCTATGAATATTAATTCATTAAATATACGATAAAAATGATGCAAACACATAATTGATTAGATAATAACCTTAAATACGTCATTTTCAATCAACCATTTGTTTCTCGCTAAAATACTGAGTAGGATATTGAAAAGGGGAGAAGGTTGGTTTTTATTGCATATATCGACGTTTCAGCCGGAATACTGCGGTTTTACGTGTACATCTTCTAACGGTAATATAAACGGAATATCAGGAACATTTTAGTTAATTATAATGAAAAAAACATTGTTTTTTATCATTTGTATTGGAAACAACATTGTCATATGTCTTTTCTTGGATCTAAATAATACGAAACCTCGCTCTATGATTTGAAGTTAAAATCCTCATATGTGGTTAAATAGTAACTTATTTCACGTTTTTCATGTAGTCTGATATTACGTAAATATATTCATTTTTACCAATATTTCGATACTATTTCATGTAGTATCACGATATGTGATATTTGGCCTTCAAATCTCAGAATTTCGCATAATATTGCATTTTAAGCAAGTTTTCTTGCTTTTTGTTTCATACGAAAAATCATCGAATTTAGCAATATTTTGACGTTTATAATCCCTTTTTCCTCTATATGATTTAAACAAAATATCATCGAATTAGGCAATATTTTGCCGTTTTTCCACGTTTTTGTGAATTTTCAGTTTATGGGTAATTATTCATTCTATATACGATAAAAATGATGCAAACACATAATTGATTAGATAATAACCTTAAATACATCATTTTCAATCAACTATTTGTTTCTCGTTAAAATACTGAGTAAGATATTGAAAAGGGGAGAAGTTCTGTTTTTATTGCATATATCGACGTTTGAGCCGGAACAGAGATGTTTTCGTGTACATCTTCCATCGGTAATATAAACGGAAAATCAGGAACATTTTAGTTAATTCTAATGAAAACACATTGATTTTAATCATTTGTATTGGAAACAACATTGTCTTTTCTTGGATCTAAATAATACGAAACCTCGCTCTATGATTTGAAGTTAAAATCCACAAATATGGTTAAATAGTGACTTTTTCACGTTTTTCATGTAGTCTGATATTACGTAAATATATTCATTTGTACCAATATTTTGATACTATTTCATGTAGTATAACGATATGTGATTTGGCCTTCAAATCTCAGAATTTCGCATAATATTGCATTTTAAGCAAGTTTTCTTGCATTTTGTTTCATACGAAAAATCATCGAATTTAGCAATATTTTGACGTTTATCATCCCTTTTTCCTCTATTTGATTTAAACAAAATATCATCGAATTAGGCAATATTTTGCCGTTTTTCCACGTTTTTGTGAATTTTCAGTTTATGGGTATTAATTCATTATATATACGATAAAAATGATACAAACACATAATTGATTAGATAATAACCTTAAATACATCATTTTCAATCAACTATTTGTTTCTCGTTAAAATACTGAGTAAGATATTGAAAAGGGGAGAAGTTCTGTTTTTATTGCATATATCGACGTTTGAGCCGGAACAGAGATGTTTTCGTGTACATCTTCCATCGGTAATATAAACGGAAAATCAGGAACATTTTAGTTAATTCTAATGAAAACACATTGATTTTAATCATTTGTATAGGAAACGACATTGTCTTTTCTTGGATCTAAATAATACGAAACCTCGCTCTATGATTTGAAGTTAAAATCCTCAAATATGGTTAAATAGTTACTTTTTTCACGTTTTTCATGTTGTCTGATATTACGTAAATATATTCATTTTTACCAATATTTCGATACTATTTCATGTAGTATCACGATATGTTATTTGGCCTTCAAATCTCAGAATTTCGCGTAATATTGCATTTTAAGCAAGTTTTCTTGCATTTTGTTTCGTACGAAAAACCATCGAATTTAGCAATATTTTGACGTTTATCATCCCTTTTTCCTCTATATGATTTAAACAAAATATCATCGAATTAGGCAATATTTTGCCGTTTTTCCACGTTTTTGTGAATTTTCAGTTTATGGGTATTAATTCATTATATATACGATAAAAATGATGCAAACACATAATTGATTAGATAATAACCTTAAATACATCATTTTCAATCAACTATTTGTTTCTCGTTAGAATACTGAGTAAGATATTGAAAAGGGAAGAAGTTCTGTTTTTATTGCATATATCGACGTTTGAGCCGGAACAGAGAAGTTTTCGTGTACATCTTCCATCGGTAATATAAACGGAAAATCAGGAACATTTTAGTTAATTCTAATGAAAACACATTGATTTTAATCATTTGTATTGGAAACAACATTGTCTTTTCTTGGATCTAAATAATACGAAACCTCGCTCTATGATTTGAAGTTAAAATCCTCAAATATGGTTAAATAGTGACTTTTTTCACGTTTTTCATGTTGTCTGATATTACGTAAATATATTCATTTTTACCAATATTTTGATACTATTTCATGTAGTATCACGATATGTGATTTGGCCTTCAAATCACAGAATGTCGCATAATATTGCATTTTAAGTAAGTTTTCTTGCATTTTGTTTCGTACGTAAAATCATCGAATTTAGCAATATTTTGACGTTTATCATCTCCTTTTCCTCTATTTGATTTAAACAAAACAACATCGATTAGGCAATTTTTTGCCGTTTTTCCACGTTTTTGTGAATTTTCATTCTATGAATATTAATTCATTAAATATACGATAAAAATGATGCAAACACATAATTGATTAGATAATAACCTTAAATACGTCATTTTCAATCAACCATTTGTTTCTCGGTAAAATACTGAGTAGGATATTGAAAAGGGGAGAAGTTAGGTTTTTATTGCATATATCGACGTTTCAGCCGGAATAGTGCGGTTTTACGTGTATATCTTCCATCGGTAATATAAACGGAATATCAGGAACATTTTAGTTAATTATAATGAAAAAAACATTGTTTTTTATCATTTGTATTGGAAACAACATTGTCATATGTCTTTTCTTGGATCTAAATAATACGAAACCTCGCTCTATGATTTGAAGTTAAAATCCTCATATATGGTTAAATAGTGACTTTTTCACGTTTTTCATGTAGTCTGATATTACGTAAATATATTCATTTTTACCAATATTTCGATACTATTTCATGTAGTATCACGATATGTGATTTGGCCTTCAAATCTCAGAATTTCGCATAATATTGCATTTTAAGCAAGTTTTCTTGCATTTTGTTTCATACGAAAAATCATCGAATTTAGCAATATTTTGACGTTTATCATCCCTTTTTCCTCTGTATGATTTAAACAAAATATCATCGAATTAGGCAATATTTTGCCGTTTTTCCACGTTTTTGTGAATTTTCAGTTTATGGGTATTAATTCATTATATATACGACAAAAATGATGCAAACACATAATTGATTAGATAATAACCTTAAATACATCATTTTCAATCAACTATTTGTTTCTCGTTAAAATACTGAGTAAGATATTGAAAAGGGGAGAAGTTCTGTTTTTATTGCATATATCGACGTTTGAGCCGGAACAGAGATGTTTTCGTGTACATCTTCCATCGGTAATATAAACGGAAAATCAGGAACATTTTAGTTAATTCTAATGAAAACGCATTGGTTTTATCATTTGTATTGGAAACAACATTGTCATATGTCTTTTCTTGGATCTAAATAATACGAAACGTCGCTCTATGATTTGAAGTTAAAATCCTCAAATATGGTAAAATAGTGACTTTTTTCACGTTCTGCATGTAGTTTGATATTTCGTATATATATTCATTTGTACCAATATTTCGATACTATTTCATGTAGTATCACGATATGTTATTTGGCCTTCAAATCTCAGAATTTCGCGTAATATTGCATTTTAAGCAAGTTTTCTTGCATTTTGTTTCGTACGAAAAATCATCGAATTTAGCAATATTTTGACGTTTATCATCTCCTTTTCCTTTATGTGATTTAAACAAAATATTATAGAATTAGGCAATTTTTTGCCGTTTTTCCACGTTTTTGTGAATTTTCATTCTATGAATATTAATTCATTAAATATACGATAAAAATGATGCAAACACATAATTGATTAGATAATAACCTTAAATACGTCATTTTCAATCAACCATTTGTTTCTCGGTAAAATACTGAGTAGGATATTGAAAAGGGGAGAAGTTAGGTTTTTATTGCATATATCGACGTTTCAGCCGGAATAGTGCGGTTTTACGTGTATATCTTCCATCGGTAATATAAACGGAATATCAGGAACATTTTAGTTAATTATAATGAAAAAAACATTGTTTTTTATCATTTGTATTGGAAACAACATTGTCATATGTCTTTTCTTGGATCTAAATAATACGAAACCTCGCTCTATGATTTGAAGTTAAAATCCTCATATATGGTTAAATAGTGACTTTTTTCACGTTTTTCATGTAGTCTGATATTACGTATATATATTCATTTTTACCAATATTTCGATACTATTTCATGTAGTATCACGATATGTGATTTGGCCTTCAAATCTCAGAATTTCGCATAATATTGCATTTTAAGCAAGTTTTCTTGCATTTTATTTCATACGAAAAATGATCGAATTTAGCAATATTTTGACGTTTATCATCCCTTTTTCCTCTATATGATTTAAACAAAATATCATCGAATTAGACAATATTTTGCCGTTTTTCCACGTTTTTGTGAATTTTCAGTTTATGGGTATTAATTCATTATATATACGATAAAAATGATGCAAACACATAATTGATTAGATAATAACCTTAAATACATCATTTTCAATCAACTATTTGTTTCTCGTTAAAATACTGAGTAAGATATTGAAAAGGGGAGAAGTTCTGTTTTTATTGCATATATCGACGTTTGAGCCGGAACAGAGATGTTTTCGTGTACATCTTCCATCGGTAATATAAACGGAAAATCAGGAACATTTTAGTTAATTCTAATGAAAACACATTGATTTTAATCATTTGTATTGGAAACAACATTGTCTTTTCTTGGATCTAAATAATACGAAACCTCGCTCTATGATTTGAAGTTAAAATCCTCAAATATGGTTAAATAGTGACTTTTTCACATTTTTCATGTAGTTTGATATTACGATAATATATTCATTTTTACCAATATTTCGATACTATTTCATGTAGTATCACGATATGTGATTTGGCCTTCAAATCTCAGAATGTCGCATAATATTTCATTTTAAGCAAGTTTTCTTGCATTTTGTTTCGTACGTAAAATCATCGAATTTAGCAATATTTTGACGTTTATCATCTCCTTTTCCTCTATTTGATTTAAACAAAACAACATCGATTAGGCAATTTTTTGCCGTTTTTCCACGTTTTTGTGAATTTTCATTCTATGAATATTAATTCATTAAATATACGATAAAAATGATGCAAACACATAATTGATTAGATAATAACCTTAAATACGTCATTTTCAATCAACCATTTGTTTCTCGGTAAAATACTGAGTAGGATATTGAAAAGGGGAGAAGTTAGGTTTTTATTGCATATATCGACGTTTCAGCCGGAATAGTGCGGTTTTACGTGTATATCTTCCATCGGTAATATAAACGGAATATCAGGAACATTTTAGTTAATTATAATGAAAAAAACATTGTTTTTTATCATTTGTATTGGAAACAACATTGTCATATGTCTTTTCTTGGATCTAAATAATACGAAACCTCGCTCTATGATTTGAAGTTAAAATCCTCATATATGGTTAAATAGTGACTTTTTCACGTTTTTCATGTAGTCTGATATTACGTAAATATATTCATTTTTACCAATATTTCGATACTATTTCATGTAGTATCACGATATGTGATTTGGCCTTCAAATCTCAGAATTTCGCATAATATTGCATTTTAAGCAAGTTTTCTTGCATTTTGTTTCATACGAAAAATCATCGAATTTAGCAATATTTTGACGTTTATCATCCCTTTTTCCTCTATATGATTTAAACAAAATATCATCGAATTAGGCAATATTTTGCCGTTTTTCCACGTTTTTGTGAATTTTCAGTTTATGGGTATTAATTCATTATATATACGACAAAAATGATGCAAACACATAATTGATTAGATAATAACCTTAAATACATCATTTTCAATCAACTATTTGTTTCTCGTTAAAATACTGAGTAAGATATTGAAAAGGGGAGAAGTTCTGTTTTTATTGCATATATCGACGTTTGAGCCGGAACAGAGATGTTTTCGTGTACATCTTCCATCGGTAATATAAACGGAAAATCAGGAACATTTTAGTTAATTCTAATGAAAAGGCATTGGTTTTATCATTTGTATTGGAAACAACATTGTCATATGTCTTTTCTTGGATCTAAATAATACGAAACGTCGCTCTATGATTTGAAGTTAAAATCCTCAAATATGGTAAAATAGTGACTTTTTTCACGTTCTGCATGTAGTTTGATATTTCGTATATATATTCATTTGTACCAATATTTCGATACTATTTCATGTAGTATCACGATATGTTATTTGGCCTTCAAATCTCAGAATTTCGCGTAATATTGCATTTTAAGCAAGTTTTCTTGCATTTTGTTTCGTACGAAAAATCATCGAATTTAGCAATATTTTGACGTTTATCATCTCCTTTTCCTTTATGTGATTTAAACAAAATATTATAGAATTAGGCAATTTTTTGCCGTTTTTCCACGTTTTTGTGAATTTTCATTCTATGAATATTAATTCATTAAATATACGATAAAAATGATGCAAACACATAATTGATTAGATAATAACCTTAAATACGTCATTTTCAATCAACCATTTGTTTCTCGGTAAAATACTGAGTAGGATATTGAAAAGGGGAGAAGTTAGGTTTTTATTGCATATATCGACGTTTCAGCCGGAATAGTGCGGTTTTACGTGTATATCTTCCATCGGTAATATAAACGGAATATCAGGAACATTTTAGTTAATTATAATGAAAAAAACATTGTTTTTTATCATTTGTATTGGAAACAACATTGTCATATGTCTTTTCTTGGATCTAAATAATACGAAACCTCTCTCTATGATTTGAAGTTAAAATCCTCATATATGGTTAAATAGTGACTTTTTTCACGTTTTTCATGTAGTCTGATATTACGTATATATATTCATTTTTACCAATATTTCGATACTATTTCATGTAGTATCACGATATGTGATTTGGCCTTCAAATCTCAGAATTTCGCATAATATTGCATTTTAAGCAAGTTTTCTTGCATTTTATTTCATACGAAAAATGATCGAATTTAGCAATATTTTGACGTTTATCATCCCTTTTTCCTCTATATGATTTAAACAAAATATCATCGAATTAGACAATATTTTGCCGTTTTTCCACGTTTTTGTGAATTTTCAGTTTATGGGTATTAATTCATTATATATACGATAAAAATGATGCAAACACATAATTGATTAGATAATAACCTTAAATACATCATTTTCAATCAACTATTTGTTTCTCGTTAAAATACTGAGTAAGATATTGAAAAGGGGAGAAGTTCTGTTTTTATTGCATATATCGACGTTTGAGCCGGAACAGAGATGTTTTCGTGTACATCTTCCATCGGTAATATAAACGGAAAATCAGGAACATTTTAGTTAATTCTAATGAAAACACATTGATTTTAATCATTTGTATTGGAAACAACATTGTCTTTTCTTGGATCTAAATAATACGAAACCTCGCTCTATGATTTGAAGTTAAAATCCTCAAATATGGTTAAATAGTGACTTTTTTCACATTTTTCATGTAGTTTGATATTACGATAATATATTCATTTTTACCAATATTTCGATACTATTTCATGTAGTATCACGATATGTGATTTGGCCTTCAAATCTCAGAATGTCGCATAATATTTCATTTTAAGCAAGTTTTCTTGCATTTTGTTTCGTACGTAAAATCATCGAATTTAGCAATATTTTGACGTTTATCATCTCCTTTTCCTCTATTTGATTTAAACAAAACAACATCGATTAGGCAATTTTTTGCCGTTTTTCCACGTTTTTGTGAATTTTCATTCTATGAATATTAATTCATTAAATATACGATAAAAATGATGCAAACACATAATTGATTAGATAATAACCTTAAATACGTCATTTTCAATCAACCATTTGTTTCTCGGTAAAATACTGAGTAGGATATTGAAAAGGGGAGAAGTTCGGTTTTTATTGCATATATCGACGTTTCAGCTGGAATAGTGCGGTTTTACGTGTACATCTTCCATCGGTAATATAAACGGAATATCAGGAACATTTTAGTTAATTATAATGAAAAAAAAACATTGTTTTTTATCATTTGTATTGGAAACAACATTGTCATATGTCTTTTCTTGGATCTAAATAATACGAAACCTCGCTCTATGATTTGAAGTTAAAATCCTTCGTAAAATAAATATACGATAAAAATGATGCAAACAAATAATTGATTAGAAATTAACTTAAAATACTTCATTTTCAATCAACCATTTGTTTCTAGTTAAAATACTGAGTAGGATATTGAAAAGGGAAGAAGATCGGTTTTTATTGCATATATCGACGTTTCAGCCGGAATAGAGCGGTTTTACGTGTACATCTTCCATCGGTAATATAAACGGAATATCAGGAACATTTTAGTTAATTCTAATGAAAAAAACATTGTTTTTTATCATTTTATTGGAAACAACATTGTCATATGTCTTTTCTTGGATCTAAATAATACGAAACCTCGCTCTATGATTTGAAGTTAAAATCCTCATATATGGTTAAATAGTGACTTTTTTCACGTTTTTCATGTAGTCTGATATTACGTAAATATATTCATTTTTACCAATATTTCGATACTATTTCATGTAGTATCACGATATGTGATTTGGCCTTCAAATCTCAGAATGTCGCATAATATTGCATTTTAAGCAAGTTTTCTTGCATTTTGTTTCGTACGTAAAATCATCGAATTTAGCAATATTTTGACGTTTATCATCTCCTTTTCCTTTATGTGATTTAAACAAAATATTATCGAATTAGGCAATTTTTTGCCGTTTTTCCACGTTTTTGTGAATTTTCATTCTATAAATATTAATTCATTAAATATACGATAAAAATGATGCAAACACATAATTGATTAGATAATAACCTTAAATACGTCATTTTCAATCAACCATTTGTTTCTCGGTAAAATACTGAGTAGGATATTGTAAAGGGGAGAAGTTCTGTTTTTATTGCATATATCGACGTTTGAGCCGGAACAGAGATGTTTTCGTGTACATCTTCCATCGGTAATATAAACGGAAAATCAGGAACATTTTAGTTAATTCTAATGAAAACGCATTGGTTTTATCATTTGTATTGGAAACAACATTGTCATATGTCTTTTCTTGGATCTAAATAATACGAAACGTCGCTCTATGATTTGAAGTTAAAATCCTCAAATATGGTAAAATAGTGACTTTTTTCACGTTCTGCATGTAGTTTGATATTACGTATATATATTCATTTTTACCAATATTTCGATACTATTTCATGTAGTATCACGATATGTTATTTGGCCTTCAAATCTCAGAATTTCGCGTAATATTGCATTTTAAGCAAGTTTTCTTGCATTTTGTTTCGTACGAAAATTCATCGAATTTAGCAATATTTTGACGTTTATCATCTCCTTTTCCTTTATGTGATTTAAACAAAATATTATCGAATTAGGCAATTTTTTGCCGTTTTTCCACGTTTTTGTGAATTTTCATTCTATGAATATTAATTCATTAAATATACGATAAAAATGATGCAAACACATAATTGATTAGATAATAACCTTAAATACGTCATTTTCAATCAACCATTTGTTTCTCGGTAAAATACTGAGTAGGATATTGAAAAGGGGAGAAGTTAGGTTTTTATTGCATATATCGACGTTTCAGCCGGAATAGTGCGGTTTTACGTGTATATCTTCCATCGGTAATATAAACGGAATATCAGGAACATTTTAGTTAATTCTAATGAAAAAAACATTGTTTTTTATCATTTGTATTGGAAACAACATTGTCATATGTCTTTTCTTGGATCTAAATAATACGAAACCTCGCTCTATGATTTGAAGTTAAAATCCTCATATATGGTTAAATAGTGACTTTTTTTCACGTTTTTCATGTAGTTTGATATTACGTAAATATATTCATTTTTACCAATATTTCGATAATATTTCATGTAGTATCACGATATGTGATTTGGCCTTCAAATCTCAGAATTTCGCATAATATTGCATTTTAAGCAAGTTTTCTTGCATTTTATTTCATACGAAAAATGATCGAATTTAGCAATATTTTGACGTTTATCATCCCTTTTTCCTCTATATGATTTAAACAAAATATCATCGAATTAGACAATATTTTGCCGTTTTTCCACGTTTTTGTGAATTTTCAGTTTATGGGTATTAATTCATTATATATACGATAAAAATGATGCAAACACATAATTGATTAGATAATAACCTTAAATACATCATTTTCAATCAACTATTTGTTTCTCGTTAAAATACTGAGTAAGATATTGAAAAGGGGAGAAGTTCTGTTTTTATTGCATATATCGACGTTTGAGCCGGAACAGAGATGTTTTCGTGTACATCTTCCATCGGTAATATAAACGGAAAATCAGGAACATTTTAGTTAATTCTAATGAAAACACATTGATTTTAATCATTTGTATTGGAAACAACATTGTCTTTTCTTGGATCTAAATAATACGAAACCTCGCTCTATGATTTGAAGTTAAAATCCTCAAATATGGTTAAATAGTGACTTTTTTCACATTTTTCATGTAGTTTGATATTACGATAATATATTAATTTTTACCAATATTTCGATACTATTTCATGTAGTATCACGATATGTGATTTGGCCTTCAAATCTCAGAATGTCGCATAATATTTCATTTTAAGCAAGTTTTCTTGCATTTTGTTTCGTACGTAAAATCATCGAATTTAGCAATATTTTGACGTTTATCATCTCCTTTTCCTCTATTTGATTTAAACAAAACAACATCGATTAGGCAATTTTTTGCCGTTTTTCCACGTTTTTGTGAATTTTCATTCTATGAATATTAATTCATTAAATATACGATAAAAATGATGCTAACACATAATTGATTAGATAATAACCTTAAATACGTCATTTTCAATCAACCATTTGTTTCTCGGTAAAATACTGAGTAGGATATTGAAAAGGGGAGAAGTTCGGTTTTTATTGCATATATCGACGTTTCAGCCGGAATAGCGCGGTTTTACGTGTACATCTTCCATCGGTAATATAAACGGAATATCAGGAACATTTTAGTTAATTATAATGAAAAAAAACATTGTTTTTTATCATTTGTATTGGAAACAACATTGTCATATGTCTTTTCTTGGATCTAAATAATAGGAAACCTCGCTCTATGATTTGAAGTTAAAATCCTCAAATATGGTTAAATAGTGACTTTTTTCACGTTTTTCATGTAGTTTGATGTTACGTATATATATTCATTTTTACCAATATTTCGATACTATTTCATCTAGTATCACGATATGTGATTTTGCCTTCAAATCTCAGAATTTCGCGTAATATTGCATTTTAAGCAAGTTTTCTTGCATTTTGTTTCGTACGAAAAACCATCGAATTTAGCAATATTTTGACGTTTATCATCTCTTTTTCCTCTATTTGATTTAAACAAAACAACATCGAATTAGGCAATTTTTTGCCGTTTTTCAACGTTTTTGTGAATTTTCATTCATTGAATATTAATTCATTAAATATACGATAAAAATGATGCAAACATTTTGACGTTTATCATCTCTTTTTCCTCTATTTGATTTAAACAAAACAACATCGAATTAGGCAATTTTTTGCCGTTTTTCAACGTTTTTGTGAATTTTCATTCTGTGAATATTAATTCATTAAATATACGATAAAAATGATGCAAACACATAATTGATTAGATAATAACCTTAAATACGTCATTTTCAATAAACCATTTGTTTCTCGCTAAAATACTGAGTAGGATATTGAAAAGGGGAGAAGTTCGGTTTTTATTGCATATATCGACGTTTCAGCCGGAATAGATCGGTTTTACGTGTACATCTTCCTTCGGTAATATAAACGGAATATCAGGAACATTTTAGTTAATTCTAATGAAAAAAACATTGTTTTTTATCATTTTATTGGAAACAACATTGTCATATGTCTTTTCTTGGATCTAAATAATACGAAACCTCGCTCTATGATTTGAAGTTAAAATCCTCATATATGGTTAAATAGTGACTTTTTTCACGTTTTTCATGTAGTTTGATATTACGTAAATATATTCATTTTTACCAATATTTCGATAATATTTCATGTAGTATCACGATATGTGATTTGGCCTTCAAATCTCAGAATTTCGCATAATATTGCATTTTAAGCAAGTTTTCTTGCATTTTGTTTTATACGAAAAATCATCGAATTTAGCAATATTTTGACGTTTATCATCCCTTTTTCCTCTATATGATTTAAACAAAATATCATTGAATTAGGCAATATTTTGCCGTTTTTCCACGTTTTTGTGAATTTTCAGTTTATGGGTATTAATTCATTATATATACGATAAAAATGATGCAAACACATAATTGATTAGATAATAACCTTAAATACATCATTTTCAATCAACCATTTGTTTCTCGGTAAAATACTGAGTAGGATATTGAAAAGGGGAGAAGTTCGGTTTTTATTGCATATATCGACGTTACAGCCGGAATAGTGCGGTTTTACGTGTACATCTTCCATCAGTAATATAAACGGAATATCAGGAACATTTTAGTTAATTATAATGAAAAAAACATTGTTTTTTATCATTTGCATTGGAAACAACATTGTCATATGTCTTTTCTTGGATCTAAATAATACGAAACCTCGCTCTATGATTTGAAGTTAAAATCCTCATATATGGTTAAATAGTGACTTTTTTCACATTTTTCATGTAGTCTGATATTACGTAAATATATTCATTTTTACCAATATTTCGATACTATTTCATGTAGTATCACGATATGTGATTTGGCCTTCAAATCTCAGAATTTCGCGTAATATTGCATTTTAAGCAAGTTTTCTTGCATTTTGTTTCGTACGAAAAATCATCGAATTTAGCAATATTTTGACGTTTATCATCTCCTTTTCCTTTATGTGATATAAACAAAATATTATCGAATTAGGCAATTTTTTGCCGTTTTTCCACGTTTTTGTGAATTTTCATTCTATGAATATTAATTCAATAAATATACGATAAAAATGATGCAAACACATAATTGATTAGATAATAACCTTAAATACGTCATTTTCAATCAACCATTTGTTTCTCGCTAAAATACTGAGTAGGATATTGAAAAGGGGAGAAGTTCTGTTTTTATTGCATATATCGACGTTTCAGCCGGAATAGAGCGGTTTTACGTGTACATCTTCCATCGTTAATATAAACGGAATATCAGGAACATTTTAGTTAATTATAATGAAAAAAACATTGTTTTTTATCATTTGTATTGGAAACAACATTGTCATATGTCTTTTCTTGGATCTAAATAATACGAAACCTCGCTCTATGATTTGAAGTTAAAATCCTCATATATGGTTAAATAGTGACTTTTTTCACGTTTTTCATGTTGTCTGATATTACGTAAATATATTCATTTTTACCAACATTTCGATACTATTTCATGTAGTATCACGATATGTGATTTGGTCTTTAAATCTCAGAATTTCGCATAATATTGCATTTTAAGCAAGTTTTCTTGCATTTTGTTTCATACGAAAAATCATCGAATTTAGCAATATTTTGACGTTTATCATCCCTTTTTCCTCTATATGATTTAAACAAAATATCATCGAATTAGGCAATATTTTGCCGTTTTTCCACGTTTTTGTGAATTTTCAGTTTATGGGTATTAATTCATTATATATACGATAAAAATGATGCAAACACATAATTGATTAGATAATAACCGTTAATACATCATTTTGAATCAACTATTTGTTTCTCGTTAAAATACTGAGTAAGATATTGAAAAGGGGAGAAGTTCTGTTTTTATTGCATATATCGACGTTTGAGCCGGAACAGAGATGTTTTCGTGTACATCTTCCATCAGTAATATAAACGGAAAATCAGGAACATTTTAGTTAATTCTAATGAAAACGCATTGGTTTTATCATTTGTATTGGAAACAACATTGTCATATGTCTTTTCTTTGATCTAAATAATACGAAACATCGCTCTATGATTTGAAGTTAAAATCCTCAAATATGGTAAAATAGTGACTTTTTTCACGTTTTTCATGTAGTTTGATATTACGTATATATATTCATTTTTACCAATATTTCGACACTATTTCATGTAGTATCACGATATGTTATTTGGCCTTCAAATCTCAGAATTTCGCGTAATATTGCATTTTAAGCAAGTTTTCTTGCATTTTGTTTCGCACGAAAAAGCATCGAATTTAGCAATATTTTGACGTTTATCATCTCCTTTTCCTTTATGTGATTTAAACAAAATATTATCGAATTAGGCAATTTTTTGCCGTTTTTCCACGTTTTTGTGAATTTTCATTCTATAAATATTAATTCATTAAATATACGATAAAAATGATGCAAACACATAATTGATTAGATAATAACCTTAAATACGTCATTTTCAATCAACCATTTGTTTCTCGGTAAAATACTGAGTAGGATATTGTAAAGGGGAGAAGTTCGGTTTTTATTGCATATATCGACGTTTCAGCCGGAATAGTGCGGTTTTACGTGTACATCTTCCATCGGTAATATAAACGGAATATCAGGAACATTTTAGTTAATTATAATGAAAAAAACATTGTTTTTTATCATTTGTATTGGAATCAACATTGTCATATGTCTTTTCTTGGATCTAAATAATACGAAACCTCGCTCTATGATTTGAAGTTAAAATCCTCATATATGGTTAAATAGTGACTTTTTTCACGTTTTTCATGTAGTCTGATATTACGTAAATATATTCATTTTTACCAATGTTTCGATACTATTTCATGTAGTATCACGATATGTGATTTGGCCTTCAAATCTCAGAATTTTGCATAATATTGCATTTTAAGCAAGTTTTCTTGCATTTTGTTTCATACGAAAAATCATCGAATTTAGCAATATTTTGACGTTTATCATCCCTTTTTCCTCTATATGATTTAAACAAAATATCATCGAATTAGGCAATATTTTGCCGTTTTTCCACGTTTTTGTGAATTTTCAGTTTATGGGTATTAATTCATTATATATACGATAAAAATGATGCAAACACATAATTGATTAGATAATAACCTTAAATACATCATTTTCAATCAACTATTTGTTTCTCGTTAAAATACTGAGTAAGATATTGAAAAGGGGAGAAGTTCTGTTTTTATTGCATATATCGACGTTTGAGCCGGAACAGAGATGTTTTCGTGTACATCTTCCATCGGTAATATAAACGGAATATCAGGAACATTTTAGTTAATTCTAATGAAAAAAACATTGTTTTTTATCATTTGTATTGGAAACAACATTGTCATATGTCTTTTCTTGGATCTAAATAATACGAAACCTCGCTCTATGATTTGAAGTTAAAATCCTCGTATATGGTTAAATATGACTTTTTTCACGTTTTTCATGTAGTCTGATATTACGTAAATATATTCATTTTTACCAACATTTCAATACTATTTCATGTAGTATCAAGATATGTGATTTGGCCTTTAAATCTCAGAATTTCGCATAATATTGCATTTTAAGCAAGTTTTCTTGCATTTTGTTTTATACGAAAAATCATCGAATTTAGCAATATTTTGACGTTTATCATCTCCTTTTCTTCTATTTGATTTAAACAAAACAACATCGAATTAGGCAATATTTTGCCGTTTTTCCACGTTTTTGTGAATTTTCAGTCTATGGGTATTAATTCATTAAATATACGATACAAATGATGCAAACACATAATTGATTAGAAATTAACTTTAAATACTTCATTTTAAATCAACCATTTGTTTCTCGTTAAAATACTGAGTAGGTTATTGAAAAGGGGAGAAGATCGGATTTTATTGCATATATTGACGTTTCAGCCGAAATAGAGCGGTTTTCGTGTGCATCTTCCATCGGTAATATAAAAGGAAAATCAAGAACGTTTTAGTTAATTCTAATGAAAACGCATTGGTTTTATCATTTGTATTGGAAACAACATTGTCATATGTCTTTTCTTGGATCTAAATAATACGAAACATCGCTCTATGATTTGAAGTTAAAATCCCCAAATATGGTGAAATAGTGACTTTTTTCACGTTTTTCATGTAGTTTGATGTTACGTAAATATATTCATTTTTACCAATATTTCGATACTATTTCATCTAGTATCACGATATGTGATTTTGCCTTCAAATCTCAGGATTTCGCGTAATATTGCATTTTAAGCAAGTTTTCTTGCATTTTGTTTCGTACGAAAAATCATCGAATTTAGCAATATTTTGACGTTTATCATCTCCTTTTCCTTTATGTGATATAAACAAAATATTATCGAATTAGGCAATTTTTTGCCGTTTTTCCACGTTTTTGTGAATTTTCATTCTATGAATATTAATTCATTAAATATACGATAAAAATGATGCAAACACATAATTGATTAGATAATAACCTTAAATACGTCATTTGCAATCAACCATTTGTTTCTCGGTAAAATACTGAGTAGGATATTGAAAAGGGGAGAAGTTCGGTATTTATTGCATATATTGACGTGTCAGCCGGAATAGTGCGGTTTTACGTGTACATCTTCCATCGGTAATATAAACGGAATATCAGGAACATTTTAGTTAATTATAATGAAAAAAACATTGTTTTTTATCATTTGTATTGGAAACAACATTGTCATATGTCTTTTCTTGGATCTTGTGGGAACCGACCTGTGAGATTTATATTTATTTGATTTATATGAATTTATATTTACGTTAATTTATATACTTCGATAGCAATTTGTATAATGATAAGTGGACTGTATTTCTGCAATAATCTCAATCTCACAAATCGATCCTCTACACATTAGGGGGGTTTATTAAATTAATATATGCAGCCAATCAAACTACAGGAATAGACTACATACATTGAAAAGGTTCCTTATCTTATAGTACAGCAGGTTAGTCCACCAGGTATAACTAGGGTGTAGACACCAAATTATCCTCTTTGAAGCAGCTTCCATCACCCAGTAACTGGTGCACAAAATCTTGCATCCTCGTCTTGACCTGTCAAAAGTGCGCTAGCTGTGAAGCCAGAATCCTATATATGACAAGCTATATCAGAGAAAACACTATATGGAACATTGAAGACCTGGCTTAATTACCTTTAGTTTGAGGCGATTTCGCGATCTAACCGGATCACCCTATATCCTGACATTAATGGCCATAAATGAATGATAAACGGGTTTCGGATAGACACTTAACTTGAATTTGTAGACAGCGTGTTGACAATGGTACACCTTTGGTTTCCATAACACTACGTCCAAGTAAATTTAACAGGAGCCGAATTTGCTCCCGTGTGAGCCTCTGGTCTCGTATAAACAATAATGGCTGCCCTCCTCCTCACTCTGACGCCTGGCTTACATTGTCCACATTTCAGAAAGTGATAGAAGGGTCACATTTACTCTACTTTAATATTGATAATTAAGTTAATTTATATAAGATGTTTTTATGATGGTAAAGTCCAAAGACTAATGTATTTAAGAATAATTCCCAGCAAAATAGCTGGTGAATTATAATAGTATGTGGTGATGATATCCCGTTTTCTGTAGACGGTAATTCCACTACAAGTTACGTTTTCTATGGGTAACTTGTTGGTAATACAGTTATTATCTGTATGATTATTAAATGGTGTCGGATTTTCCGACATAATTCCCCAGGGGGCTGCTCACGGGTCGAAGTCCTCTTTAGAACAGACGAACACCGATACTCCTCCTTCGAATTATAGTTAGTAATCACACATTTGTGCGTCTGTTCGTACAGGACGGATGTCCCGTACTAGAGTTGCAGGGGTTAGAAGTCTAATGCGATTTCATTTCCCTGTCAACTCTTGAAAGGCTAATATTCAAGCCTAATTACATATTATTTAACCCAGAAGACTGGATGTGATCAAGTACTACAGTCAAGTATGATTCAGGGACTGCAGTGAGATCAGTGACATTAGATATAACTTGAAGTTTCTTCAGGTAACTGGTCACTGATATATAAACACTGAGGCCCATGGAATACATCTTGATTAAATAATAAATGTATCAAATCAGTCATCAGATTTATTGGGGTTTAATTTAGTTAATTGATTCAGAAGATTGAATAGCTCATCATTAAAGTAAAGTATAGTTCTGAGACTGCAGTGGGTTCAGTGACATTGGTCGCAGTGACTTGTAGCTGTTTTAGGCTACTGTTCACTGATTTGCCACTGAGGCCTCATGAACTCATCTTCAGCTTTAAATGATGATACTAACATCAACCTCTGTTACTATAGTCAGCTGTAATCTCCTTAGTATAATGCTACTGGAGAAATATAATCAGCTGACAAATTTAGATTTCTACTGTTATTGTTTATCTGCAGGCATAGGTCTCCTCAGGCTTGATACTGGGCCTGAGAGTAATTTACCTCCTGCAGAGTTTAACATGGTTATACCCTGATATTTAGTAGGGCTACCGATGAATCGATGGCAATAGTCTGTCCCTACAAGGAGACCGAAGTCGTTGAGGTGATCAGACTTAATATTATCTGCCAATTTTATTCCTCTATTTCTCAGGAATTTGGCTGTTGCTCTCAGACCTTGAACTTGTAGGTCTACTGGTATTTTGTCCACCACAATGGCTTGTACTCGACAGACGTACCTGCCTAAACGTACTGATGGTTGTACCACCTGGTAGACTTGAGGTCCTGCATCTGTTACAAACCCTGAGATGTTGAATGACGTCTGGGCTACAGGCCTTAATTGTAATTCATCTGCCAGCTTTTTAGTGATATATGTTCTCTGGGATCCTTGGTCAAACAACCCACGGGTATGGACCTTGGCCCTCTTATTCAGGACGGTAATTTGGGCAGTAGGCAAAGTCGTATTACCTTTAGACTTTGCCGATTGGACACTCTTTGTTTGTTGCACCTTGCAGTACTGTACTGTGGTGGGAATGCTATCTTCCACCTTGGGGTTTGGAGACGTTGTTTTGGTGTCTCTGCACAATGCTGCATGGTGCTGACCTTTGTTACACCTATTACAGGTGTGTAATTGGGTATCACAGTCCTTGATGTTATGTTTCCTGAGGCACCTCGTGCAATGTTGCAAATCTTTGAGTCGCTCAACACGGGCGTCACTATCAGGAAAATTAGGGCAGTGGTACATTGAATGTTTCTCATTGCAGAACAAACATGTTCCATAGCTTCCTGTACCCTTTGGTGTTGAATTATATTGTCTAGAATGATTTGGAGTACCTTTGGTACTCTGTGGTTTACTATTATTGGTTTCTGAGGGTTTACTTGGTGGTTTTAATTTGTCATGTGTTCGTAATTGATGAACTACTGACTTTAAACCTTCAGATATTTCATTCATGGATAAGATGCTTTTATTGTAATGAGCACTCATTTGTCTCAATATGTCCCTAGGTATTTTCTCCTGGACAATTATTTTCAAGACCCACTCAGCCCCGTTTGTATCTGCTGTCAGGCTGAGGGCATTGATCAATGATTCTACCTCCAGCTTGAAGACTTGGAGTGAATCAGCTGAAGCCTCCGGTGGGGGTAAATGCAACAGCTCATGAACTAAATGTGATGTTCTTACTTCTGGATCAGCATAATTATCCTTGAGGAGTTTTACTGCCAGATCATAGCCGTCATTAGTTAATCTCAGATGGGATACTACTGTTTTAGCCTCACCTGATAATTGGCCTTGCAAATAAGAGAATTTACTACTCTTTGGTAAAGATTGTTTTGAGTCTACAAGGTCAACGAATTTGTTCCAAAATTCATCCCAATCTTCCTCATCTTTTCCTGAGAAAGTGGGTAAATTAATTGGAGGGAGTCGAGCTTCTGCTTGACTCGTATTAGATGCAACTGTTGTTGTTGTTGTTGCCTTGTTCTGGGCAATTAATTTGACATAAGGCTGTAACGTGGCCTGAGTGTGATCTTCATAATTCGCAAGATCAACCATAATGTCGTCTATTTCTGTTTCTGATAAATTGGTATTGGCAAGTTCAGCCACATATGTTGCTATTTGACATTTGATTTGCTCAAATTTACCTGCAGCTGCTTGATAATAGCTTTCCAGGTCAGCATAATCAACTGTTGATTGTTGTGACAAATCTTCACATTTCTTGATCTGTCTTGTTAAGTGGCCTTTAAGACCTGCAAGGGTTCTTTTCATTCTCCCTGCATTATCCATACTGGCTAGTTGGTGAAGCCTTGTGGGGCTTGTACTTGGGCTGCTCATAATACTGAACAAACTCTAATGATAGCCTAGGGTAAATTCTGCACTCACTAGGCTGTAATCCTACCTCTACTAGAGGTTAGCACTTAAAATTAATACACATTATATATATACAATCATCCACACTAATGATTTGAGTGATAAACCAGTGTCACTGGAAGTACCTTTAGGTTAGCTCTTCTATATCACCCTAGGATGGAATTGACACTAATTAATCACTCAAAGGTGTAATGATCATAAGTAAATTATTATATATAAACAACTCAACTCGAGTTGATAAAAATTACACCCAAAATAGGGTCTGGACCATTCATTAATGGTGTTAGGTTATTGAATATAGTACAACTGACTATGGTAATAATGGGACTAGGATGAGCAATAATAGTTCAACTAGTCAAATCCTACCCTGTTGTGGGTTGGCAATTAGTAAATATTATACTGTGATCACTAGTGCAATATATATTAAATAATTCTCTATTTTGGAGAAATAATATACACAATTATTGTTAATAGCCTCTTAATTAGCCTCTATGAAACTTCTAATATTATCAAGAAGTATTAAATATTATTAGTGACCTCGCGAAATAAAGCCCACAAAATTCGTAGATAATCTCTCGCGAAATGTAACACCACGAAATCCGTGAACAATATCGCGAAGACACAGTCACTACTTTGGCTGGCTTCAATATTAGCGCTGTCATTTCACAGAATAACACTCCACCAAATCTGTGGGTGTGCATGAAACCGCTGACGAAGCTGATCTGGGCTGAGGGAGACTCCTGAGCTCCCTCGAGGCTAGGCTGCCGTCTTGACTGCTGGCCTTTGTTTAAATAACACTGCACTAGTATATTTAATGAATCCACTGGTTAACTGGTTCATCCGGTACTAAGATGACCAAATGTGGGTTCATAGGACCGAATATTCCGGTTCCGAAGGTCCAAATAATGTGGGAACCGACCTGTGAGATTTATATTTATTTAATTTATATGAATTTATATTTACGTTAATTTATATACTTCGATAGCAATTTGTATAATGATAAGTGGACTGTATTTCTGCAATAATCTCATAATCTCACAAATCGATCCTCTACACATTAGGGGGGGTTATTAAATTAATATATATGCAGCCAATCAAACTACAGTAACTACATACATTGAAGAGGTTCCTTATCTTATAGTACAGCAGGTTAGTCCACCAGGTATAACTAGGGTGTAGACACCAAATTATCCTCTTTGAGGCAGCTTCCATCACCCAGTAACTGGTGCACAAAATCTTGCATCCTCGTCTTGACCTGTCAAAAGTGCGCTAGCTGTGAAGCCAGAATCCTATATATGACAAGCTATATCAGAGAAAACACTATATGGAACATTGAAGACCTGGCTTAATTACCTTTAGTTTGAGGCGATTTCGCGATCTAACCGGGTCACCCTATATCCTGACGTTAATGGCCATAAATGAATGATAAACGGGTTTCGGATAGACACTTAACTTGAATTTGTAGACAGCGTGTTGACAATGGTACACCTTTGGTTTCCATAACACTACGTCCAAGTAAATTTAACAGGAGCCGAATTTGCTCCCGTGTGAGCCTCTGGTCTCATATAAACAATAATGGCTGCCCTCCTCCTCACTCTGACGCCTGGCTTACATTGTCCACATTTCAGAAAGTGATAGAAGGGTCACATTTACTCTACTTTAATATTGATAATTAAGTTAATTTATATAAGATGTTTTTATGATGGTAAAGTCCAAAGACTAATGTATTTAAGAATAATTCCCAGCAAAATAGCTGGTGAATTATAATAGTATGTGGTGATGATATCCCGTTTTCTGTAGACGGTAATTCCACTACAAGTTACGTTTTCTATGGGTAACTTGTTGGTAATACAGTTATTATCTGTATGATTATTAAATGGTGTCGGATTTTCCGACAGATCTAAATAATACGAAACCTCGCTCTATGATTTGAAGTTAAAATCCTCATATATGGTTAAATAGTGACTTTTTTCACGTTTTTCATGTAGTCTGATATTACGTAAATGTATTCATTTTTACCAATATTTCGATACTATTTCATGTAGTATCACGATATGTGATTTGGCCTTCAAATCTCAGAATTTCGCATAATATTGCATTTTAAGCAAGTTTTCTTGCATTTTGTTTCATACGAGAAATCATCGAATTTAGCAATATTTTGACGTTTATCATCCCTTTTTCCTCTATATGATTTAAACAAAATATCATCGAATTAGGCAATATTTTGCCGTTTTTCCACGTTTTTGTGAATTTTCAGTTTATGGGTATTAATTCATTAAATATACGATAAAAATGATGCAAACACATAATTGATTAGATAATAACCTTAAATACATCATTTTCAATCAACTATTTGTTTCTCGTTAAAATACTGAGTAAGATATTGAAAAGGGGAGAAGTTCTGTTTTTATTGCATATATCGACGTTTGAGCCGGAACAGAGATGTTTTCATGTACATCTTCCATCGGTAATATAAACGGAAAATCAGGAACATTTTAGTTAATTCTAATGAAAACACATTGATTTTAATCATTTGTATTGGAAACAATATTGTCTTTTCTTGGATCTAAATAATACGAAACCTCGCTCTATGATTTGAAGTTAAAATCCTCAAATATGGTTAAATAGTGACTATTTTCACATTTTTCATGTAGTTTGATATTACGTAAATATATTCATTTTTACCAATATTTCGATACTATTTCATGTAGTATCACGATATGTGATTTGGCCTTCTAATCTCAGAATGTCGCATAATATTGCATTTTAAGTAAGTTTTCTTGCATTTTGTTTCGTACGTAAAATCATCGAATTTAGCAATATTTTGACGTTTATCATCTCCTTTTCCTCTATTTGATTTAAACAAAACAACATCGAATTAGGCAATTTTTTGCCGTTTTTCCACGTTTTTGTGAATTTTCATTCTATGAATATTAATTCATTAAATATACGATAAAAATGATGCAAACACATAATTGATTAGATAATAACCTTAAATACGTCATTTTCAATCAACCATTTGTTTCTCGCTAAAATACTGAGTAGGATATTGAAAAGGGGAGAAGGTTGGTTTTTATTGCATATATCGACGTTTCAGCCGGAATAGAGCGGTTTTACGTGTACATCTTCCATCGGTAATATAAACGGAATATCAGGAACATTTTAGTTAATTCTAATGAAAAAAACATTGTTTTTTATCATTTGTATTGGAAACAACATTGTCATATGTCTTTTCTTGGATCTAAATAATACGAAACCTCGCTCTATGATTTGAAGTTAAAATCCTCATATATGGTTAAATAGTGACTTTTTTCACGTTTTTCATGTAGTCTGATATTACGTAAATATATTCATTTTTACCAACATTTCGATACTATTTCATGTAGTATCACGATATGTGATTTGGCCTTTAAATCTCAGAATTTCGCATAATATTGCATTTTAAGCAAGTTTTCTTGCATTTTGTTTCATACGAAAAATCATCGAATTTAGCAATATTTTGACGTTTATCATCTCCTTTTCCTTTATGCGATATAAACAAAATATTATCAAATTAGGCAATTTTTTGCCGTTTTTCCACGTTTTTGTGAATTTTCATTCTATGAATATTAATTCATTAAATATACGATAAAAATGATGCAAACACATAATTGATTAGATAATAACCTTAAATACGTCATTTTCAATCAACCATTTGTTTCTCGCTAAAATACTGAGTAGGATATTGAAAAGGGGAGAAGGTTGGTTTTTATTGCATATATCGACGTTTCAGCCGGAATAGAGCGGTTTTACGTGTACATCTTCCATCGGTAATATAAACGGAATATCAGGAACATTTTAGTTAATTCTAATGAAAAAAACATTGTTTTTTATCATTTGTATTAGAAACAACATTGTCATATGTCTTTTCTTGGATCTAAATAATACGAAACCTCGCTCTATGATTTGAAGTTAAAATCCTCATATATGGTTAAATAGTGACTTTTTTCACGTTTTTCATGTAGTCTGATATTACGTAAATATATTCATTTTTACCAACATTTCGATACTATTTCATGTAGTATCACGATATATGATTTGGCCTTTAAATTTCAGAATTTCGCATAATATTGCATTTTAAGCAAGTTTTCTTGCATTTTGTTTCATACGAAAAATCATCGAATTTAGCAATATTTTGACGTTTATCATCCCTTTTTCCTTTATATGATTTAAACAAAATATCATCGAATTAGGCAATATTTTGCCGTTTTTCCACGTTTTTGTGAATTTTCAGTTTATGGGTATTAATTCATTATATATACGATAAAAATGATGCAAACACATAATTGATTAGATAATAACCTTAAATACATCATTTTCAATCAACTATTTGTTTCTCGTTAAAATACTGAGTAAGATATTGAAAAGGGGAGAAGTTCTGTTTTTATTGCATATATCGACGTTTGAGCCGGAACAGAGATGTTTTCGTGTACATCTTCCATCGGTAATATAAACGGAAAATCAGGAACATTTTAGTTAATTCTAATGAAAACACATTGATTTTAATCATTTGTATTGGAAACAACATTGTCTTTTCTTGGATCTAAATAATACGAAACCTCGCTCTATGATTTGAAGTTAAAATCCTCAAATATGGTTAAATAGTGACTTTTTTCACATTTTTCATGTAGTTTGATATTACGATAATATATTAATTTTTACCAATATTTCGATACTATTTCATGTAGTATCACGATATGTGATTTGGCCTTCAAATCTCAGAATGTCGCATAATATTTCATTTTAAGCAAGTTTTCTTGCATTTTGTTTCGTACGTAAAATCATCGAATTTAGCAATATTTTGACGTTTATCATCTCCTTTTCCTCTATTTGATTTAAACAAAACAACATCGATTAGGCAATTTTTTGCCGTTTTTCCACGTTTTTGTGAATTTTCATTCTATGAATATTAATTCATTAAATATACGATAAAAATGATGCAAACACATAATTGATTAGATAATAACCTTAAATACGTCATTTTCAATCAACCATTTGTTTCTCGGTAAAATACTGAGTAGGATATTGAAAAGGGGAGAAGTTCGGTTTTTATTGCATATATCGACGTTTCAGCCGGAATAGTGCGGTTTTAAGTGTACATCTTCCATCGGTAATATAAACGGAATATCAGGAACATTTTAGTTAATTATAATGAAAAAAAACATTGTTTTTTATCATTTGTATTGGAAACAACATTGTCATATGTCTTTTCTTGGATCTAAATAATAGGAAACCTCGCTCTATGATTTGAAGTTAAAATCCTCAAATATGGTTAAATAGTGACTTTTTTCACGTTTTTCATGTAGTTTGATGTTACGTATATATATTCATTTTTACCAATATTTCGATACTATTTCATCTAGTATCACGATATGTGATTTTGCCTTCAAATCTCAGAATTTCGCGTAATATTGCATTTTAAGCAAGTTTTCTTGCATTTTGTTTCGTACGAAAAACCATCGAATTTAGCAATATTTTGACGTTTATCATCTCTTTTTCCTCTATTTGATTTAAACAAAACAACATCGAATTAGGCAATTTTTTGCCGTTTTTCAACGTTTTTGTGAATTTTCATTCTGTGAATATTAATTCATTAAATATACGATAAAAATGATGCAAACATTTTGACGTTTATCATCTCTTTTTCCTCTATTTGATTTAAACAAAACAACATCGAATTAGGCAATTATTTGCCGTTTTTCAACGTTTTTGTGAATTTTCATTCTGTGAATATTAATTCATTAAATATACGATAAAAATGATGCAAACACATAATTGATTAGATAATAACCTTAAATACATCATTTTCAATAAACCATTTGTTTCTCGCTAAAATACTGAGTAGGATATTGAAAAGGGGAGAAGTTCGGTTTTTATTGCATATATCGACGTTTCAGCCGGAATAGATCGGTTTTACGTGTACATCTTCCTTCGGTAATATAAACGGAATATCAGGAACATTTTAGTTAATTCTAATGAAAAAAACATTGTTTTTTATCATTTTATTGGAAACAACATTGTCATATGTCTTTTCTTGGATCTAAATAATACGAAACCTCGCTCTATGATTTGAAGTTAAAATCCTCATATATGGTTAAATAGTGACTTTTTTCACGTTTTTCATGTAGTTTGATATTACGTAAATATATTCATTTTTACCAATATTTCGATAATATTTCATGTAGTATCACGATATGTGATTTGGCCTTCAAATCTCAGAATTTCGCATAATATTGCATTTTAAGCAAGTTTTCTTGCATTTTGTTTTATACGAAAAATCATCGAATTTAGCAATATTTTGACGTTTATCATCCCTTTTTCCTCTATATGATTTAAACAAAATATCATTGAATTAGGCAATATTTTGCCGTTTTTCCACGTTTTTGTGAATTTTCAGTTTATGGGTATTAATTCATTATATATACGATAAAAATGATGCAAACACATAATTGATTAGATAATAACCTTAAATACATCATTTTCAATCAACCATTTGTTTCTCGGTAAAATACTGAGTAGGATATTGAAAAGGGGAGAAGTTCGGTTTTTATTGCATATATCGACGTTACAGCCGGAATAGTGCGGTTTTACGTGTACATCTTCCATCAGTAATATAAACGGAATATCAGGAACATTTTAGTTAATTATAATGAAAAAAACATTGTTTTTTATCATTTGCATTGGAAACAACATTGTCATATGTCTTTTCTTGGATCTAAATAATACGAAACATCGCTCTATGATTTGAAGTTAAAATCCTCATATATGGTTAAATAGTGACTTTTTTCACATTTTTCATGTAGTCTGATATTACGTAAATATATTCATTTTTACCAATATTTCGATACTATTTCATGTAGTATCACGATATGTGATTTGGCCTTCAAATCTCAGAATTTCGCGTAATATTGCATTTTAAGCAAGTTTTCTTGCATTTTGTTTCGTACGAAAAATCATCGAATTTAGCAATATTTTGACGTTTATCATCTCCTTTTCCTTTATGTGATATAAACAAAATATTATCGAATTAGGCAATTTTTTGCCGTTTTTCCACGTTTTTGTGAATTTTCATTCTATGAATATTAATTCAATAAATATACGATAAAAATGATGCAAACACATAATTGATTAGATAATAACCTTAAATACGTCATTTTCAATCAACCATTTGTTTCTCGCTAAAATACTGAGTAGGATATTGAAAAGGGGAGAAGTTCTGTTTTTATTGCATATATCGACGTTTCAGCCGGAATAGAGCGGTTTTACGTGTACATCTTCCATCGTTAATATAAACGGAATATCAGGAACATTTTAGTTAATTATAATGAAAAAAACATTGTTTTTTATCATTTGTATTGGAAACAACATTGTCATATGTCTTTTCTTGGATCTAAATAATACGAAACCTCGCTCTATGATTTGAAGTTAAAATCCTCATATATGGTTAAATAGTGACTTTTTTCACGTTTTTCATGTTGTCTGATATTACGTAAATATATTCATTTTTACCAACATTTCGATACTATTTCATGTAGTATCACGATATGTGATTTGGTCTTTAAATCTCAGAATTTCGCATAATATTGCATTTTAAGCAAGTTTTCTTGCATTTTGTTTCATACGAAAAATCATCGAATTTAGCAATATTTTGACGTTTATCATCCCTTTTTCCTCTATATGATTTAAACAAAATATCATCGAATTAGGCAATATTTTGCCGTTTTTCCACGTTTTTGTGAATTTTCAGTTTATGGGTATTAATTCATTATATATACGATAAAAATGATGCAAACACATAATTGATTAGATAATAACCGTTAATACATCATTTTGAATCAACTATTTGTTTCTCGTTAAAATACTGAGTAAGATATTGAAAAGGGGAGAAGTTCTGTTTTTGTTGCATATATCGACGTTTGAGCCGGAACAGAGATGTTTTCGTGTACATCTTCCATCGGTAATATAAACGGAAAATCAGGAACATTTTAGTTAATTCTAATGAAAACGCATTGGTTTTATCATTTGTATTGGAAACAACATTGTCATATGTCTTTTCTTTGATCTAAATAATACGAAACATCGCTCTATGATTTGAAGTTAAAATCCTCAAATATGGTAAAATAGTGACTTTTTTCACGTTTTTCATGTAGTTTGATATTACGTATATATATTCATTTTTACCAATATTTCGACACTATTTCATGTAGTATCACGATATGTTATTTGGCCTTCAAATCTCAGAATTTCGCGTAATATTGCATTTTAAGCAAGTTTTCTTGCATTTTGTTTCGTACGAAAAAGCATCGAATTTAGCAATATTTTGACGTTTATCATCTCCTTTTCCTTTATGTGATTTAAACAAAATATTATCGAATTAGGCAATTTTTTGCCGTTTTTCCACGTTTTTGTGAATTTTCATTCTATAAATATTAATTCATTAAATATACGATAAAAATGATGCAAACACATAATTGATTAGATAATAACCTTAAATACGTCATTTTCAATCAACCATTTGTTTCTCGGTAAAATACTGAGTAGGATATTGTAAAGGGGAGAAGTTCGGTTTTTATTGCATATATCGACGTTTCAGCCGGAATAGTGCGGTTTTACGTGTACATCTTCCATCGGTAATATAAACGGAATATCAGGAACATTTTAGTTAATTATAATGAAAAAAACATTGTTTTTTATCATTTGTATTGGAATCAACATTGTCATATGTCTTTTCTTGGATCTAAATAATACGAAACCTCGCTCTATGATTTGAAGTTAAAATCCTCATATATGGTTAAATAGTGACTTTTTTCACGTTTTTCATGTAGTCTGATATTACGTAAATATATTCATTTTTACCAATGTTTCGATACTATTTCATGTAGTATCACGATATGTGATTTGGCCTTCAAATCTCAGAATTTTGCATAATATTGCATTTTAAGCAAGTTTTCTTGCATTTTGTTTCATACGAAAAATCATCGAATTTAGCAATATTTTGACGTTTATCATCCCTTTTTCCTCTATATGATTTAAACAAAATATCATCGAATTAGGCAATATTTTGCCGTTTTTCCACGTTTTTGTGAATTTTCAGTTTATGGGTATTAATTCATTATATATACGATAAAAATGATGCAAACACATAATTGATTAGATAATAACCTTAAATACATCATTTTCAATCAACTATTTCTTTCTCGTTAAAATACTGAGTAAGATATTGAAAAGGGGAGAAGTTCTGTTTTTATTGCATATATCGACGTTTGAGCCGGAACAGAGATGTTTTCGTGTACATCTTCCATCGGTAATATAAACGGAATATCAGGAACATTTTAGTTAATTCTAATGAAAAAAACATTGTTTTTTATCATTTGTATTGGAAACAACATTGTCATATGTCTTTTCTTGGATCTAAATAATACGAAACCTCCCTCTATGATTTGAAGTTATAATCCTCGTATATGGTTAAATATGACTTTTTTCACGTTTTTCATGTAGTCTGATATTACGTAAATATATTCATTTTTACCAACATTTCAATACTATTTCATGTAGTATCAAGATATGTGATTTGGCCTTTAAATCTCAGAATTTCGCATAATGTTGCATTTTAAGCAAGTTTTCTTGCATTTTGTTTTATACGAAAAATCATCGAATTTAGCAATATTTTGACGTTTATCATCTCCTTTTCTTCTATTTGATTTAAACAAAACAACATCGAATTAGGCAATATTTTGCCGTTTTTCCACGTTTTTGTGAATTTTCAGTCTATGGGTATTAATTCATTAAATATACGATACAAATGATGCAAACACATAATTGATTAGAAATTAACTTTAAATACTTCATTTTAAATCAACCATTTGTTTCTCGTTAAAATACTGAGTAGGTTATTGAAAAGGGGAGAAGATCGGATTTTATTGCATATATTGACGTTTCAGCCGAAATAGAGCGGTTTTCGTGTGCATCTTCCATCGGTAATATAAAAGGAAAATCAAGAACGTTTTAGTTAATTCTAATGAAAACGCATTGGTTTTATCATTTGTATTGGAAACAACATTGTCATATGTCTTTTCTTGGATCTAAATAATACGAAACATCGCTCTATGATTTGAAGTTAAAATCCCCAAATATGGTGAAATAGTGACTTTTTTCACGTTTTTCATGTAGTTTGATGTTACGTAAATATATTCATTTTTACCAATATTTCGATACTATTTCATCTAGTATCACGATATGTGATTTTGCCTTCAAATCTCAGGATTTCGCGTAATATTGCATTTTAAGCAAGTTTTCTTGCATTTTGTTTCGTACGAAAAATCATCGAATTTAGCAATATTTTGACGTTTATCATCTCCTTTTCCTTTATGTGATATAAACAAAATATTATCGAATTAGGCAATTTTTTGCCGTTTTTCCACGTTTTTGTGAATTTTCATTCTATGAATATTAATTCATTAAATATACGATAAAAATGATGCAAACACATAATTGATTAGATAATAACCTTAAATACGTCATTTGCAATCAACCATTTGTTTCTCGGTAAAATACTGAGTAGGATATTGAAAAGGGGAGAAGTTCGGTATTTATTGCATATATTGACGTGTCAGCCGGAATAGTGCGGTTTTACGTGTACATCTTCCATCGGTAATATAAACGGAATATCAGGAACATTTTAGTTAATTATAATGAAAAAAACATTGTTTTTTATCATTTGTATTGGAAACAACATTGTCATATGTCTTTTCTTGGATCTTGTGGGAACCGACCTGTGAGATTTATATTTATTTGATTTATATGAATTTATATTTACGTTAATTTATATACTTCGATAGCAATTTGTATAATGATAAGTGGACTGTATTTCTGCAATAATCTCAATCTCACAAATCGATCCTCTACACATTAGGGGGGTTTATTAAATTAATATATGCAGCCAATCAAACTACAGGAATAGACTACATACATTGAAAAGGTTCCTTATCTTATAGTACAGCAGGTTAGTCCACCAGGTATAACTAGGGTGTAGACACCAAATTATCCTCTTTGAAGCAGCTTCCATCACCCAGTAACTGGTGCACAAAATCTTGCATCCTCGTCTTGACCTGTCAAAAGTGCGCTAGCTGTGAAGCCAGAATCCTATATATGACAAGCTATATCAGAGAAAACACTATATGGAACATTGAAGACCTGGCTTAATTACCTTTAGTTTGAGGCGATTTCGCGATCTAACCGGATCACCCTATATCCTGACATTAATGGCCATAAATGAATGATAAACGGGTTTCGGATAGACACTTAACTTGAATTTGTAGACAGCGTGTTGACAATGGTACACCTTTGGTTTCCATAACACTACGTCCAAGTAAATTTAACAGGAGCCGAATTTGCTCCCGTGTGAGCCTCTGGTCTCGTATAAACAATAATGGCTGCCCTCCTCCTCACTCTGACGCCTGGCTTACATTGTCCACATTTCAGAAAGTGATAGAAGGGTCACATTTACTCTACTTTAATATTGATAATTAAGTTAATTTATATAAGATGTTTTTATGATGGTAAAGTCCAAAGACTAATGTATTTAAGAATAATTCCCAGCAAAATAGCTGGTGAATTATAATAGTATGTGGTGATGATATCCCGTTTTCTGTAGACGGTAATTCCACTACAAGTTACGTTTTCTATGGGTAACTTGTTGGTAATACAGTTATTATCTGTATGATTATTAAATGGTGTCGGATTTTCCGACATAATTCCCCAGGGGGCTGCTCACGGGTCGAAGTCCTCTTTAGAACAGACGAACACCGATACTCCTCCTTCGAATTATAGTTAGTAATCACACATTTGTGCGTCTGTTCGTACAGGACGGATGTCCCGTACTAGAGTTGCAGGGGTTAGAAGTCTAATGCGATTTCATTTCCCTGTCAACTCTTGAAAGGCTAATATTCAAGCCTAATTACATATTATTTAACCCAGAAGACTGGATGTGATCAAGTACTACAGTCAAGTATGATTCAGGGACTGCAGTGAGATCAGTGACATTAGATATAACTTGAAGTTTCTTCAGGTAACTGGTCACTGATATATAAACACTGAGGCCCATGGAATACATCTTGATTAAATAATAAATGTATCAAATCAGTCATCAGATTTATTGGGGTTTAATTTAGTTAATTGATTCAGAAGATTGAATAGCTCATCATTAAAGTAAAGTATAGTTCTGAGACTGCAGTGGGTTCAGTGACATTGGTCGCAGTGACTTGTAGCTGTTTTAGGCTACTGTTCACTGATTTGCCACTGAGGCCTCATGAACTCATCTTCAGCTTTAAATGATGATACTAACATCAACCTCTGTTACTATAGTCAGCTGTAATCTCCTTAGTATAATGCTACTGGAGAAATATAATCAGCTGACAAATTTAGATTTCTACTGTTATTGTTTATCTGCAGGCATAGGTCTCCTCAGGCTTGATACTGGGCCTGAGAGTAATTTACCTCCTGCAGAGTTTAACATGGTTATACCCTGATATTTAGTAGGGCTACCGATGAATCGATGGCAATAGTCTGTCCCTACAAGGAGACCGAAGTCGTTGAGGTGATCAGACTTAATATTATCTGCCAATTTTATTCCTCTATTTCTCAGGAATTTGGCTGTTGCTCTCAGACCTTGAACTTGTAGGTCTACTGGTATTTTGTCCACCACAATGGCTTGTACTCGACAGACGTACCTGCCTAAACGTACTGATGGTTGTACCACCTGGTAGACTTGAGGTCCTGCATCTGTTACAAACCCTGAGATGTTGAATGACGTCTGGGCTACAGGCCTTAATTGTAATTCATCTGCCAGCTTTTTAGTGATATATGTTCTCTGGGATCCTTGGTCAAACAACCCACGGGTATGGACCTTGGCCCTCTTATTCAGGACGGTAATTTGGGCAGTAGGCAAAGTCGTATTACCTTTAGACTTTGCCGATTGGACACTCTTTGTTTGTTGCACCTTGCAGTACTGTACTGTGGTGGGAATGCTATCTTCCACCTTGGGGTTTGGAGACGTTGTTTTGGTGTCTCTGCACAATGCTGCATGGTGCTGACCTTTGTTACACCTATTACAGGTGTGTAATTGGGTATCACAGTCCTTGATGTTATGTTTCCTGAGGCACCTCGTGCAATGTTGCAAATCTTTGAGTCGCTCAACACGGGCGTCACTATCAGGAAAATTAGGGCAGTGGTACATTGAATGTTTCTCATTGCAGAACAAACATGTTCCATAGCTTCCTGTACCCTTTGGTGTTGAATTATATTGTCTAGAATGATTTGGAGTACCTTTGGTACTCTGTGGTTTACTATTATTGGTTTCTGAGGGTTTACTTGGTGGTTTTAATTTGTCATGTGTTCGTAATTGATGAACTACTGACTTTAAACCTTCAGATATTTCATTCATGGATAAGATGCTTTTATTGTAATGAGCACTCATTTGTCTCAATATGTCCCTAGGTATTTTCTCCTGGACAATTATTTTCAAGACCCACTCAGCCCCGTTTGTATCTGCTGTCAGGCTGAGGGCATTGATCAATGATTCTACCTCCAGCTTGAAGACTTGGAGTGAATCAGCTGAAGCCTCCGGTGGGGGTAAATGCAACAGCTCATGAACTAAATGTGATGTTCTTACTTCTGGATCAGCATAATTATCCTTGAGGAGTTTTACTGCCAGATCATAGCCGTCATTAGTTAATCTCAGATGGGATACTACTGTTTTAGCCTCACCTGATAATTGGCCTTGCAAATAAGAGAATTTACTACTCTTTGGTAAAGATTGTTTTGAGTCTACAAGGTCAACGAATTTGTTCCAAAATTCATCCCAATCTTCCTCATCTTTTCCTGAGAAAGTGGGTAAATTAATTGGAGGGAGTCGAGCTTCTGCTTGACTCGTATTAGATGCAACTGTTGTTGTTGTTGTTGCCTTGTTCTGGGCAATTAATTTGACATAAGGCTGTAACGTGGCCTGAGTGTGATCTTCATAATTCGCAAGATCAACCATAATGTCGTCTATTTCTGTTTCTGATAAATTGGTATTGGCAAGTTCAGCCACATATGTTGCTATTTGACATTTGATTTGCTCAAATTTACCTGCAGCTGCTTGATAATAGCTTTCCAGGTCAGCATAATCAACTGTTGATTGTTGTGACAAATCTTCACATTTCTTGATCTGTCTTGTTAAGTGGCCTTTAAGACCTGCAAGGGTTCTTTTCATTCTCCCTGCATTATCCATACTGGCTAGTTGGTGAAGCCTTGTGGGGCTTGTACTTGGGCTGCTCATAATACTGAACAAACTCTAATGATAGCCTAGGGTAAATTCTGCACTCACTAGGCTGTAATCCTACCTCTACTAGAGGTTAGCACTTAAAATTAATACACATTATATATATACAATCATCCACACTAATGATTTGAGTGATAAACCAGTGTCACTGGAAGTACCTTTAGGTTAGCTCTTCTATATCACCCTAGGATGGAATTGACACTAATTAATCACTCAAAGGTGTAATGATCATAAGTAAATTATTATATATAAACAACTCAACTCGAGTTGATAAAAATTACACCCAAAATAGGGTCTGGACCATTCATTAATGGTGTTAGGTTATTGAATATAGTACAACTGACTATGGTAATAATGGGACTAGGATGAGCAATAATAGTTCAACTAGTCAAATCCTACCCTGTTGTGGGTTGGCAATTAGTAAATATTATACTGTGATCACTAGTGCAATATATATTAAATAATTCTCTATTTTGGAGAAATAATATACACAATTATTGTTAATAGCCTCTTAATTAGCCTCTATGAAACTTCTAATATTATCAAGAAGTATTAAATATTATTAGTGACCTCGCGAAATAAAGCCCACAAAATTCGTAGATAATCTCTCGCGAAATGTAACACCACGAAATCCGTGAACAATATCGCGAAGACACAGTCACTACTTTGGCTGGCTTCAATATTAGCGCTGTCATTTCACAGAATAACACTCCACCAAATCTGTGGGTGTGCATGAAACCGCTGACGAAGCTGATCTGGGCTCAGGGAGACTCCTGAGCTCCCTCGAGGCTAGGCTGCCGTCTTGACTGCTGGCCTTTGTTTAAATAACACTGCACTAGTATATTTAATGAATCCACTGGTTAACTGGTTCATCCGGTACTAAGATGACCAAATGTGGGTTCATAGGACCGAATATTCCGGTTCCGAAGGTCCAAATAATGTGGGAACCGACCTGTGAGATTTATATTTATTTAATTTATATGAATTTATATTTACGTTAATTTATATACTTCGATAGCAATTTGTATAATGATAAGTGGACTGTATTTCTGCAATAATCTCATAATCTCACAAATCGATCCTCTACACATTAGGGGGGGTTATTAAATTAATATATATGCAGCCAATCAAACTACAGTAACTACATACATTGAAGAGGTTCCTTATCTTATAGTACAGCAGGTTAGTCCACCAGGTATAACTAGGGTGTAGACACCAAATTATCCTCTTTGAGGCAGCTTCCATCACCCAGTAACTGGTGCACAAAATCTTGCATCCTCGTCTTGACCTGTCAAAAGTGCGCTAGCTGTGAAGCCAGAATCCTATATATGACAAGCTATATCAGAGAAAACACTATATGGAACATTGAAGACCTGGCTTAATTACCTTTAGTTTGAGGCGATTTCGCGATCTAACCGGGTCACCCTATATCCTGACGTTAATGGCCATAAATGAATGATAAACGGGTTTCGGATAGACACTTAACTTGAATTTGTAGACAGCGTGTTGACAATGGTACACCTTTGGTTTCCATAACACTACGTCCAAGTAAATTTAACAGGAGCCGAATTTGCTCCCGTGTGAGCCTCTGGTCTCATATAAACAATAATGGCTGCCCTCCTCCTCACTCTGACGCCTGGCTTACATTGTCCACATTTCAGAAAGTGATAGAAGGGTCACATTTACTCTACTTTAATATTGATAATTAAGTTAATTTATATAAGATGTTTTTATGATGGTAAAGTCCAAAGACTAATGTATTTAAGAATAATTCCCAGCAAAATAGCTGGTGAATTATAATAGTATGTGGTGATGATATCCCGTTTTCTGTAGACGGTAATTCCACTACAAGTTACGTTTTCTATGGGTAACTTGTTGGTAATACAGTTATTATCTGTATGATTATTAAATGGTGTCGGATTTTCCGACAGATCTAAATAATACGAAACCTCGCTCTATGATTTGAAGTTAAAATCCTCATATATGGTTAAATAGTGACTTTTTTCACGTTTTTCATGTAGTCTGATATTACGTAAATGTATTCATTTTTACCAATATTTCGATACTATTTCATGTAGTATCACGATATGTGATTTGGCCTTCAAATCTCAGAATTTCGCATAATATTGCATTTTAAGCAAGTTTTCTTGCATTTTGTTTCATACGAGAAATCATCGAATTTAGCAATATTTTGACGTTTATCATCCCTTTTTCCTCTATATGATTTAAACAAAATATCATCGAATTAGGCAATATTTTGCCGTTTTTCCACGTTTTTGTGAATTTTCAGTTTATGGGTATTAATTCATTAAATATACGATAAAAATGATGCAAACACATAATTGATTAGATAATAACCTTAAATACATCATTTTCAATCAACTATTTGTTTCTCGTTAAAATACTGAGTAAGATATTGAAAAGGGGAGAAGTTCTGTTTTTATTGCATATATCGACGTTTGAGCCGGAACAGAGATGTTTTCATGTACATCTTCCATCGGTAATATAAACGGAAAATCAGGAACATTTTAGTTAATTCTAATGAAAACACATTGATTTTAATCATTTGTATTGGAAACAATATTGTCTTTTCTTGGATCTAAATAATACGAAACCTCGCTCTATGATTTGAAGTTAAAATCCTCAAATATGGTTAAATAGTGACTATTTTCACATTTTTCATGTAGTTTGATATTACGTAAATATATTCATTTTTACCAATATTTCGATACTATTTCATGTAGTATCACGATATGTGATTTGGCCTTCTAATCTCAGAATGTCGCATAATATTGCATTTTAAGTAAGTTTTCTTGCATTTTGTTTCGTACGTAAAATCATCGAATTTAGCAATATTTTGACGTTTATCATCTCCTTTTCCTCTATTTGATTTAAACAAAACAACATCGAATTAGGCAATTTTTTGCCGTTTTTCCACGTTTTTGTGAATTTTCATTCTATGAATATTAATTCATTAAATATACGATAAAAATGATGCAAACACATAATTGATTAGATAATAACCTTAAATACGTCATTTTCAATCAACCATTTGTTTCTCGCTAAAATACTGAGTTGGATATTGAAAAGGGGAGAAGATTGGTTTTTATTGCATATATCGACGTTTCAGCCGGAATAGAGCGGTTTTACGTGTACATCTTCCATCGGTAATATAAACGGAATATCAGGAACATTTTAGTTAATTCTAATGAAAAAAACATTGTTTTTTATCATTTGTATTGGAAACAACATTGTCATATGTCTTTTCTTGGATCTAAATAATACGAAACCTCGCTCTATGATTTGAAGTTAAAATCCTCATATATGGTTAAATAGTGACTTTTTTCACGTTTTTCATGTAGTCTGATATTACGTAAATATATTCATTTTTACCAACATTTCGATACTATTTCATGTAGTATCACGATATGTGATTTGGCCTTTAAATCTCAGAATTTCGCATAATATTGCATTTTAAGCAAGTTTTCTTGCATTTTGTTTCATACGAAAAATCATCGAATTTAGCAATATTTTGACGTTTATCATCTCCTTTTCCTTTATGCGATATAAACAAAATATTATCAAATTAGGCAATTTTTTGCCGTTTTTCCACGTTTTTGTGAATTTTCATTCTATGAATATTAATTCATTAAATATACGATAAAAATGATGCAAACACATAATTGATTAGATAATAACCTTAAATACGTCATTTTCAATCAACCATTTGTTTCTCGCTAAAATACTGAGTAGGATATTGAAAAGGGGAGAAGGTTGGTTTTTATTGCATATATCGACGTTTCAGCCGGAATAGAGCGGTTTTACGTGTACATCTTCCATCGGTAATATAAACGGAATATCAGGAACATTTTAGTTAATTCTAATGAAAAAAACATTGTTTTTTATCATTTGTATTGGAAACAACATTGTCATATGTCTTTTCTTGGATCTAAATAATACGAAACCTCGCTCTATGATTTGAAGTTAAAATCCTCATATATGGTTAAATAGTGACTTTTTTCACGTTTTTCATGTAGTCTGATATTACGTAAATATATTCATTTTTACCAACATTTCGATACTATTTCATGTAGTATCACGATATATGATTTGGCCTTTAAATTTCAGAATTTCGCATAATATTGCATTTTAAGCAAGTTTTCTTGCATTTTGTTTCATACGAAAAATCATCGAATTTAGCAATATTTTGACGTTTATCATCCCTTTTTCCTTTATATGATTTAAACAAAATATCATCGAATTAGGCAATATTTTGCCGTTTTTCCACGTTTTTGTGAATTTTCAGTTTATGGGTATTAATTCATTATATATACGATAAAAATGATGCAAACACATAATTGATTAGATAATAACCTTAAATACATCATTTTCAATCAACTATTTGTTTCTCTTTAAAATACTGAGTAAGATATTGAAAAGGGGAGAAGTTCTGTTTTTATTGCATATATCGACGTTTGAGCCGGAACAGAGATGTTTTCATGTACATCTTCCATCGGTAATATAAACGGAAAATCAGGAACATTTTAGTTAATTCTAATGAAAACACATTGATTTTAATCATTTGTATTGGAAACAGTATTGTCTTTTCTTGGATCTAAATAATACGAAACCTCGCTCTATGATTTGAAGTTAAAATCCTCAAATATGGTTAAATAGTGACTATTTTCACATTTTTCATGTAGTTTGATATTACGTAAATATATTAATTTTTACCAATATTTCGATACTATTTCATGTAGTATCACGATATGTGATTTGGCCTTCTAATCTCAGAATGTCGCATAATATTGCATTTTAAGCAAGTTTTCTTGCATTTTGTTTCGTACGTAAAATCATCGAATTTAGCAATATTTTGACGTTTATCATCTCCTTTTCCTCTATTTGATTTAAACAAAACAACATCGAATTAGGCAATTTTTTGCCGTTTTTCCACGTTTTTGTGAATTTTCATTCTATGAATATTAATTCATTAAATATACGATAAAAATGATGCAAACACATAATTGATTAGATAATAACCTTAAATACGTCATTTTCAATCAACCATTTGTTTCTCGCTAAAATACTGAGTAGGATATTGAAAAGGGGAGAAGGTTGGTTTTTATTGCATATATCGACGTTTCAGCCGGAATAGAGCGGTTTTACGTGTACATCTTCCATCGGTAATATAAACGGAATATCAGGAACATTTTAGTTAATTCTAATGAAAAAAACATTGTTTTTTATCATTTGTATTGGAAACAACATTGTCATATGTCTTTTCTTGGATCTAAATAATACGAAACCTCGCTCTATGATTTGAAGTTAAAATCCTCATATATGGTTAAATAGTGACTTTTTTCACGTTTTTCATGTAGTCTGATATTACGTAAATATATTCATTTTTACCAACATTTCGATACTATTTCATGTAGTATCACGATATGTGATTTGGCCTTTAAATTTCAGAATTTCGCATAATATTGCATTTTAAGCAAGTTTTCTTGCATTTTGTTTCATACGAAAAATCATCGAATTTAGCAATATTTTGACGTTTATCATCCCTTTTTCCTTTATATGATTTAAACAAAATATCATCGAATTAGGCAATATTTTGCCGTTTTTCCACGTTTTTGTGAATTTTTTGTTTATGGGTATTAATTCATTATATATACGATAAAAATGATGCAAACACATAATTGATTAGATAATAACCTTAAATACATCATTTTCAATCAACTATTTGTTTCTCGTTAAAATACTGAGTAAGATATTGAAAAGGGGAGAAGTTCTGTTTATATTGCATATATCGACGTTTGAGCCGGAACAGAGATGTTTTCGTGTGCATCTTCCATCGGTAATATAAACGGAAAATCAGGAACATTTTAGTTAATTCTAATGAAAACATATTGATTTTAATCATTTGTATTGGAAACAACATTGTCATATGCCTTTTCTTGGATCTAAATAATACGAAACCTCGCTCTATGATTTGAAGTTAAAATCCTCAAATATGGTTAAATTGTGACTTTTTTCACGTTTTTCATGTAGTTTGATGTTACGTAAATATATTCATTTTTACCAATATTTCGATACTATTTCATCTAGTATCACGATATGTGATTTTGCCTTCAAATCTCAGGATTTCGCGTAATATTGCATTTTAAGCAAGTTTTCTTGCATTTTGTTTCGTACGAAAAATCATCGAATTTAGCAATATTTTGACGTTTATCATCTCCTTTTCCTTTATGTGATATAAACAAAATATTATCCAATTAGGCAATTTTTTGCCGTTTTTCCACGTTTTTGTGAATTTTCATTCTATGAATATTAATTCATTAAATATACGATAAAAATGATGCAAACACATAATTGATTAGATAATAACCTTAAATACGTCATTTTCAATCAACCATTTGTTTCTCGGTAAAATACTGAGTAGGATATTGAAAAGGGGAGAAGTTCGGTATTTATTGCATATATTGACGTGTCAGCCGGAATAGTGCGGTTTTACGTGTACATCTTCCATCGGTAATATAAACGGAATATCAGGAACATTTTAGTTAATTATAATGAAAAAAACATTGTTTTTTATCATTTGTATTGGAAACAACATTGTCATATGTCTTTTCTTGGATCTAAATAATACGAAACCTCGCTCTATGATTTGAAGTTAAAATCCTCATATATGGTTAAATAGTGACTTTTTTCACGTTTTTCATGTAGTCTGATATTACGTAAATGTATTCATTTTTACCAATATTTCGATACTATTTCATGTAGTATCACGATATGTGATTTGGCCTTCAAATCTCAGAATTTCGCATAATATTGCATTTTAAGCAAGTTTTCTTGCATTTTGTTTCATACGAGAAATCATCGAATTTAGCAATATTTTGACGTTTATCATCCCTTTTTCCTCTATATGATTTAAACAAAATATCATCGAATTAGGCAATATTTTGCCGTTTTTCCACGTTTTTGTGAATTTTCAGTTTATGGGTATTAATTCATTAAATATACGATAAAAATGATGCAAACACATAATTGATTAGATAATAACCTTAAATACATCATTTTCAATCAACTATTTGTTTCTCGTTAAAATACTGAGTAAGATATTGAAAAGGGGAGAAGTTCTGTTTTTATTGCATATATCGACGTTTGAGCCGGAACAGAGATGTTTTCATGTACATCTTCCATCGGTAATATAAACGGAAAATCAGGAACATTTTAGTTAATTCTAATGAAAACACATTGATTTTAATCATTTGTATTGGAAACAATATTGTCTTTTCTTGGATCTAAATAATACGAAACCTCGCTCTATGATTTGAAGTTAAAATCCTCAAATATGGTTAAATAGTGACTATTTTCACATTTTTCATGTAGTTTGATATTACGTAAATATATTCATTTTTACCAATATTTCGATACTATTTCATGTAGTATCACGATATGTGATTTGGCCTTCTAATCTCAGAATGTCGCATAATATTGCATTTTAAGTAAGTTTTCTTGCATTTTGTTTCGTACGTAAAATCATCGAATTTAGCAATATTTTGACGTTTATCATCTCCTTTTCCTCTATTTGATTTAAACAAAACAACATCGAATTAGGCAATTTTTTGCCGTTTTTCCACGTTTTTGTGAATTTTCATTCTATGAATATTAATTCATTAAATATACGATAAAAATGATGCAAACACATAATTGATTAGATAATAACCTTAAATACGTCATTTTCAATCAACCATTTGTTTCTCACTAAAATACTGAGTAGGATATTGAAAAGGGGAGAAGGTTGGTTTTTATTGCATATATCGACGTTTCAGCCGGAATAGAGCGGTTTTACGTGTACATCTTCCATCGGTAATATAAACGGAATATCAGGAACATTTTAGTTAATTCTAATGAAAAAAACATTGTTTTTTATCATTTGTATTGGAAACAACATTGTCATATGTCTTTTCTTGGATCTAAATAATACGAAACCTCGCTCTATGATTTGAAGTTAAAATCCTCATATATGGTTAAATAGTGACTTTTTTCACGTTTTTCATGTAGTCTGATATTACGTAAATATATTCATTTTTACCAACATTTCGATACTATTTCATGTAGTATCACGATATGTGATTTGGCCTTTAAATCTCAGAATTTCGCATAATATTGCATTTTAAGCAAGTTTTCTTGCATTTTGTTTCATACGAAAAATCATCGAATTTAGCAATATTTTGACGTTTATCATCTCCTTTTCCTTTATGCGATATAAACAAAATATTATCAAATTAGGCAATTTTTTGCCGTTTTTCCACGTTTTTGTGAATTTTCATTCTATGAATATTAATTCATTAAATATACGATAAAAATGATGCAAACACATAATTGATTAGACAATAACCTTAAATACGTCATTTTCAATCAACCATTTGTTTCTCGCTAAAATACTGAGTAGGATATTGAAAAGGGGAGAAGGTTGGTTTTTATTGCATATATCGACGTTTCAGCCGGAATAGAGCGGTTTTACGTGTACATCTTCCATCGGTAATATAAACGGAATATCAGGAACATTTTAGTTAATTCTAATGAAAAAAACATTGTTTTTTATCATTTGTATTGGAAACAACATTGTCATATGTCTTTTCTTGGATCTAAATAATACGAAACCTCGCTCTATGATTTGAAGTTAAAATCCTCATATATGGTTAAATAGTGACTTTTTTCACGTTTTTCATGTAGTCTGATATTACGTAAATATATTCATTTTTACCAACATTTCGATACTATTTCATGTAGTATCACGATATGTGATTTGGCCTTTAAATTTCAGAATTTCGCATAATATTGCATTTTAAGCAAGTTTTCTTGCATTTTGTTTCATACGAAAAATCATCGAATTTAGCAATATTTTGACGTTTATCATCCCTTTTTCCTTTATATGATTTAAACAAAATATCATCGAATTAGGCAATATTTTGCCGTTTTTCCACGTTTTTGTGAATTTTCAGTTTATGGGTATTAATTCATTATATATACGATAAAAATGATGCAAACACATAATTGATTAGATAATAACCTTAAATACATCATTTTCAATCAACTATTTGTTTCTCTTTAAAATACTGAGTAAGATATTGAAAAGGGGAGAAGTTCTGTTTTTATTGCATATATCGACGTTTGAGCCGGAACAGAGATGTTTTCATGTACATCTTCCATCGGTAATATAAACGGAAAATCAGGAACATTTTAGTTAATTCTAATGAAAACACATTGATTTTAATCATTTGTATTGGAAACAGTATTGTCTTTTCTTGGATCTAAATAATACGAAACCTCGCTCTATGATTTGAAGTTAAAATCCTCAAATATGGTTAAATAGTGACTATTTTCACATTTTTCATGTAGTTTGATATTACGTAAATATATTAATTTTTACCAATATTTCGATACTATTTCATGTAGTATCACGATATGTGATTTGGCCTTCTAATCTCAGAATGTCGCATAATATTGCATTTTAAGCAAGTTTTCTTGCATTTTGTTTCGTACGTAAAATCATCGAATTTAGCAATATTTTGACGTTTATCATCTCCTTTTCCTCTATTTGATTTAAACAAAACAACATCGAATTAGGCAATTTTTTGCCGTTTTTCCACGTTTTTGTGAATTTTCATTCTATGAATATTAATTCATTAAATATACGATAAAAATGATGCAAACACATAATTGATTAGATAATAACCTTAAATACGTCATTTTCAATCAACCATTTGTTTCTCGCTAAAATACTGAGTAGGATATTGAAAAGGGGAGAAGGTTGGTTTTTATTGCATATATCGACGTTTCAGCCGGAATAGAGCGGTTTTACGTGTACATCTTCCATCGGTAATATAAACGGAATATCATGAACATTTTAGTTAATTCTAATGAAAAAAACATTGTTTTTTATCATTTGTATTGGAAACAACATTGTCATATGTCTTTTCTTGGATCTAAATAATACGAAACCTCGCTCTATGATTTGAAGTTAAAATCCTCATATATGGTTAAATAGTGACTTTTTTCACGTTTTTCATGTAGTCTGATATTACGTAAATATATTCATTTTTACCAACATTTCGATACTATTTCATGTAGTATCACGATATGTGATTTGGCCTTTAAATTTCAGAATTTCGCATAATATTGCATTTTAAGCAAGTTTTCTTGCATTTTGTTTCATACGAAAAATCATCGAATTTAGCAATATTTTGACGTTTATCATCCCTTTTTCCTTTATATGATTTAAACAAAATATCATCGAATTAGGCAATATTTTGCCGTTTTTCCACGTTTTTGTGAATTTTTTGTTTATGGGTATTAATTCATTATATATACGATAAAAATGATGCAAACACATAATTGATTAGATAATAACCTTAAATACATCATTTTCAATCAACTATTTGTTTCTCGTTAAAATACTGAGTAAGATATTGAAAAGGGGAGAAGTTCTGTTTATATTGCATATATCGACGTTTGAGCCGGAACAGAGATGTTTTCGTGTGCATCTTCCATCGGTAATATAAACGGAAAATCAGGAACATTTTAGTTAATTCTAATGAAAACATATTGATTTTAATCATTTGTATTGGAAACAACATTGTCATATGCCTTTTCTTGGATCTAAATAATACGAAACCTCGCTCTATGATTTGAAGTTAAAATCCTCAAATATGGTTAAATTGTGACTTTTTTCACGTTTTTCATGTAGTTTGATGTTACGTAAATATATTCATTTTTACCAATATTTCGATACTATTTCATCTAGTATCACGATATGTGATTTTGCCTTCAAATCTCAGGATTTCGCGTAATATTGCATTTTAAGCAAGTTTTCTTGCATTTTGTTTCGTACGAAAAATCATCGAATTTAGCAATATTTTGACGTTTATCATCTCCTTTTCCTTTATGTGATATAAACAAAATATTATCGAATTAGGCAATTTTTTGCCGTTTTTCCACGTTTTTGTGAATTTTCATTCTATGAATATTAATTCATTAAATATACGATAAAAATGATGCAAACACATAATTGATTAGATAATAACCTTAAATACGTCATTTTCAATCAACCATTTGTTTCTCGGTAAAATACTGAGTAGGATATTGAAAAGGGGAGAAGTTCGGTATTTATTGCATATATTGACGTGTCAGCCGGAATAGTGCGGTTTTACGTGTACATCTTCCATCGGTAATATAAACGGAATATCAGGAACATTTTAGTTAATTATAATGAAAAAAACATTGTTTTTTATCATTTGTATTGGAAACAACATTGTCATATGTCTTTTCTTGGATCTAAATAATACGAAACCTCGCTCTATGATTTGAAGTTAAAATCCTCATATATGGTTAAATAGTGACTTTTTTCACGTTTTTCATGTAGTCTGATATTACGTAAATGTATTCATTTTTACCAATATTTCGATACTATTTCATGTAGTATCACGATATGTGATTTGGCCTTCAAATCTCAGAATTTCGCATAATATTGCATTTTAAGCAAGTTTTCTTGCATTTTGTTTCATACAAGAAATCGTCGAATTTAGCAATATTTTGACGTTTATCATCCCTTTTTCCTCTATATGATTTAAACAAAATATCATCGAATTAGGCAATATTTTGCCGTTTTTCCACGTTTTTGTGAATTTTCAGTTTATGGGTATTAATTCATTAAATATACGATAAAAATGATGCAAACACATAATTGATTAGATAATAACCTTAAATACATCATTTTCAATCAACTATTTGTTTCTCGTTAAAATACTGAGTAAGATATTGAAAAGGGGAGAAGTTCTGTTTTTATTGCATATATCGACGTTTGAGCCGGAACAGAGATGTTTTCATGTACATCTTCCATCGGTAATATAAACGGAAAATCAGGAACATTTTAGTTAATTCTAATGAAAACACATTGATTTTAATCATTTGTATTGGAAACAATATTGTCTTTTCTTGGATCTAAATAATACGAAACCTCGCTCTATGATTTGAAGTTAAAATCCTCAAATATGGTTAAATAGTGACTATTTTCACATTTTTCATGTAGTTTGATATTACGTAAATATATTCATTTTTACCAATATTTCGATACTATTTCATGTAGTATCACGATATGTGATTTGGCCTTCTAATCTCAGAATGTCGCATAATATTGCATTTTAAGTAAGTTTTCTTGCATTTTGTTTCGTACGTAAAATCATCGAATTTAGCAATATTTTGACGTTTATCATCTCCTTTTCCTCTATTTGATTTAAACAAAACAACATCGAATTAGGCAATTTTTTGCCGTTTTTCCACGTTTTTGTGAATTTTCATTCTATGAATATTAATTCATTAAATATACGATAAAAATGATGCAAACACATAATTGATTAGATAATAACCTTAAATACGTCATTTTCAATCAACCATTTGTTTCTCGCTAAAATACTGAGTAGGATATTGAAAAGGGGAGAAGGTTGGTTTTTATTGCATATATCGACGTTTCAGCCGGAATAGAGCGGTTTTACGTGTACATCTTCCATCGGTAATATAAACGGAATATCAGGAACATTTTAGTTAATTCTAATGAAAAAAACATTGTTTTTTATCATTTGTATTGGAAACAACATTGTCATATGTCTTTTCTTGGATCTAAATAATACGAAACCTCGCTCTATGATTTGAAGTTAAAATCCTCATATATGGTTAAATAGTGACTTTTTTCACGTTTTTCATGTAGTCTGATATTACGTAAATATATTCATTTTTACCAACATTTCGATACTATTTCATGTAGTATCACGATATGTGATTTGGCCTTTAAATCTCAGAATTTCGCATAATATTGCATTTTAAGCAAGTTTTCTTGCATTTTGTTTCATACGAAAAATCATCGAATTTAGCAATATTTTGACGTTTATCATCTCCTTTTCCTTTATGCGATATAAACAAAATATTATCAAATTAGGCAATTTTTTGCCGTTTTTCCACGTTTTTGTGAATTTTCATTCTATGAATATTAATTCATTAAATATACGATAAAAATGATGCAAACACATAATTGATTAGACAATAACCTTAAATACGTCATTTTCAATCAACCATTTGTTTCTCGCTAAAATACTGAGTAGGATATTGAAAAGGGGAGAAGGTTGGTTTTTATTGCATATATCGACGTTTCAGCCGGAATAGAGCGGTTTTACGTGTACATCTTCCATCGGTAATATAAACGGAATATCAGGAACATTTTAGTTAATTCTAATGAAAAAAACATTGTTTTTTATCATTTGTATTGGAAACAACATTGTCATATGTCTTTTCTTGGATCTAAATAATACGAAACCTCGCTCTATGATTTGAAGTTAAAATCCTCATATATGGTTAAATAGTGACTTTTTTCACGTTTTTCATGTAGTCTGATATTACGTAAATATATTCATTTTTACCAACATTTCGATACTATTTCATGTAGTATCACGATATGTGATTTGGCCTTTAAATTTCAGAATTTCGCATAATATTGCATTTTAAGCAAGTTTTCTTGCATTTTGTTTCATACGAAAAATCATCGAATTTAGCAATATTTTGACGTTTATCATCCCTTTTTCCTTTATATGATTTAAACAAAATATCATCGAATTAGGCAATATTTTGCCGTTTTTCCACGTTTTTGTGAATTTTCAGTTTATGGGTATTAATTCATTATATATACGATAAAAATGATGCAAACACATAATTGATTAGATAATAACCTTAAATACATCATTTTCAATCAACTATTTGTTTCTCGTTAAAATACTGAGTAAGAGATTGAAAAGGGGAGAAGTTCTGTTTTTATTGCATATATCGACGTTTGAGCCGGAACAGAGATGTTTTCGTGTACATCTTCCATCGGTAATATAAACGGAAAATCAGGAACATTTTAGTTAATTCTACTGAAAACACATTGATTTTAATCATTTGTATTGGAAACAACATTGTCATATGCCTTTTCTTGGATCTAAATAATACGAAACGTCGCTCTATGATTTGAAGTTAAAATCCTCAAATATGGATAAATAGTGACTTTTTCACATTTTTCATGTAGTTTGATATTACGTAAATATATTCATTTTTACCAATATTTCGATACTATTTCATGTAGTATCACGATATGTGATTTGGCCTTCAAATCTCAGAATTTCGCGTAATATTGCATTTTAAGCAAGTTTTCTTGCATTTTGTTTCGTACGAAAAATCATCGAATTTAGCAATATTTTGACGTTTATCATCTCCTTTTCCTTTATTTGATATAAACAAAATATTATCGAATTAGGCAATTTTTTGCCGTTTTTCCACGTTTTTGTGAATTTTCATTCTATGAATATTAATTCATTAAATATACGATAAAAATGATGCAAACACATAATTGATTAGATAATAACCTTAAATACGTCATTTTCAATCAACCATTTGTTTCTCGCTAAAATACTGAGTAGGATATTGAAAAGGGGAGAAGGTTGGTTTTTATTGCATATATCGACGTTTCAGCCGGAATAGAGCGGTTTTACGTGTACATCTTCCATCGGTAATATAAACGGAATATCAGGAACATTTTAGTTAATTCTAATGAAAAAAACATTGTTTTTTATCATTTGTATTGGAAACAACATTGTCATATGTCTTTTCTTGGATCTAAATAATACGAAACCTCGCTCTATGATTTGAAGTTAAAATCCTCATATATGGTTAAATAGTGACTTTTTTCACGTTTTTCATGTAGTCTGATATTACGTAAATATATTCATTTTTACCAACATTTCGATACTATTTCATGTAGTATCACGATATGTGATTTGGCCTTTAAATCTCAGAATTTCGCATAATATTGCATTTTAAGCAAGTTTTCTTGCATTTTGTTTCATACGAAAAATCATCGAATTTAGCAATATTTTGACGTTTATCATCTCCTTTTCCTTTATGCGATATAAACAAAATATTATCAAATTAGGCAATTTTTTGCCGTTTTTCCACGTTTTTGTGAATTTTCATTCTATGAATATTAATTTATTAAATATACGATAAAAATGATGCAAACACATAATTGATTAGATAATAACCTTAAATACGTCATTTTCAATCAACCATTTGTTTCTCGCTAAACTACTGAGTAGGATATTGAAAAGGGGAGAAGGTTGGTTTTTATTGCATATATCGACGTTTCAGCCGGAATAGAGCGGTTTTACGTGTACATCTTCCATCGGTAATATAAACGGAATATCAGGAACATTTTAGTTAATTCTAATGAAAAAAACATTGTTTTTTATCATTTGTATTGGAAACAACATTGTCATATGTCTTTTCTTGGATCTAAATAATACGAAACCTCGCTCTATGATTTGAAGTTAAAATCCTCATATATGGTTAAATAGTGACTTTTTTCACGTTTTTCATGTAGTCTGATATTACGTAAATATATTCATTTTTACCAACATTTCGATACTATTTCATGTAGTATCACGATATGTGATTTGGCCTTTAAATTTCAGAATTTCGCATAATATTGCATTTTAAGCAAGTTTTCTTGCATTTTGTTTCATACGAAAAATCATCGAATTTAGCAATATTTTGACGTTTATCATCCCTTTTTCCTTTATATGATTTAAACAAAATATCATCGAATTAGGCAATATTTTGCCGTTTTTCCACGTTTTTGTGAATTTTCAGTTTATGGGTATTAATTCATTATATATACGATAAAAATGATGCAAACACATAATTGATTAGATAATAACCTTAAATACATCATTTTCAATCAACTATTTGTTTCTCGTTAAAATACTGAGTAAGATATTGAAAAGGGGAGAAGTTCTGTTTTTATTGCATATATCGACGTTTGAGCCGGAACAGAGATGTTTTCGTGTACATCTTCCATCGGTAATATAAACGGAAAATCAGGAACATTTTAGTTAATTCTAATGAAAACACATTGATTTTAATCATTTGTATTGGAAACAACATTGTCATATGCCTTTTCTTGGATCTAAATAATACGAAACGTCGCTCTATGATTTGAAGTTAAAATCCTCAAATATGGATAAATAGTGACTTTTTCACATTTTTCATGTAGTTTGATATTACGTAAATATATTCATTTTTACCAATATTTCGATACTATTTCATGTAGTATCACGATATGTGATTTGGCCTTCAAATCTCAGAATTTCGCGTAATATTGCATTTTAAGCAAGTTTTCTTGCATTTTGTTTCGTACGAAAAATCATCGAATTTAGCAATATTTTGACGTTTATCATCTCCTTTTCCTTTATGTGATATAAACAAAATATTATCGAATTAGGCAATTTTTTGCCGTTTTTCCATGTTTTTGTGAATTTTCATTCTATGAATATTAATTCATTAAATATACGATAAAAATGATGCAAACACATAATTGATTAGATAATAACCTTAAATACGTCATTTTCAATCAACCATTTGTTTCTCGGTAAAATACTGAGTAGGATATTGAAAAGGGGAGAAGTTCGGTATTTATTGCATATATCGACGTTTGAGCCGGAATAGTGCGGTTTTACGTGTACATCTTCCATCGGTAATATAAACGGAATATCAGGAACATTTTAGTTAATTATAATGAAAAAAACATTGTTTTTTATCATTTGTATTGGAAACAACAGTCATATGTCTTTTCTTGGATCTAAATAATACGAAACCTCGCTCTATGATTTGAAGTTAAAATCCTCATATATGGTTAAATAGTGACTTTTTTCACGTTTTTCATGTAGTCTGATATTACGTAAATATATTCATTTTTACCAATATTTCGATACTATTTCATGTAGTATCACGATATGTGATTTGGCCTTCAAATCTCAGAATATTGCATAATATTGCATTTTAAGCAAGTTTTCTTGCATTTTGTTTCATACGAAAAATCATCGAATTTAGCAATATTTTGACGTTTATCATCCCTTTTTCCTCTATATGATTTAAACAAAATATCATCGAATTAGGCAATATTTTGCCGTTTTTCCACGTTTTTGTGATTTTTCAGTTTATGGGTATTAATTCATTATAAATACGATAAAAATGATGCAAACACATAATTGATTAGATAATAACCTTAAATACATCATTTTCAATCAACTATTTGTTTCTCGTTAAAATACTGAGTAAGATATTGAAAAGGGGAGAAGTTCTGTTTTTATTGCATATATCGACGTTTGAGCCGGAACAGATATGTTTTCGTGTACATCTTCCATCGGTAATATAAACGGAAAATCAGAAACATTTTAGTTAATTCTAATGAAAACACATTGATTTTAATCATTTGTATTGGAAACAATATTGTCTTTTCTTGGATCTAAATAATACGAAACCTCGCTCTATGATTTGAAGTTAAAATCCTCAAATATGGTAAAATAGTGACTTTTTTCACGTTCTGCATGTAGTTTGATATTACGTATATATATTCATTTTTACCAATATTTCGATACTATTTCATGTAGTATCACGATATGTTATTTGGCCTTCAAATCTCAGAATTTCGCGTAATATTGCATTTTAAGCAAGTTTTCTTGCATTTTGTTTCGTACGAAAAATCATCGAATTTAGCAATATTTTGACGTTTATCATCTCCTTTTCCTTTATGTGATTTAAACAAAATATTATCGAATTAGGCAATTTTTTGCCGTTTTTCCACGTTTTTGTGAATTTTCATTCTATGAATATTAATTTATTAAATATACGATAAAAATGATGCAAACACATAAATGATTAGATAATAACCTTAAATACGTTATTTTCAATCAACCATTTGTTTCTCGGTAAAATACTGAGTAGGATATTGAAAAGGGGAGAAGTTCGGTTTTTATTGCATATATCGACGTTTTAACCGGAATAGTGCGGTTTTACGTGTACATCTTCCATCGGTAATATAAACGGAATATCAGGAACATTTTAGTTAATTCTAATGAAAAAAACATTGGTTTTATCATTTGTATTGGAAACAACATTGTCATATGTCTTTTCTTAGATCTAAATAATACGAAACCTCGGTCTATGATTGATTTGAAGTTTAAATCCTCATATATGGTTAAATAGTGACTTTTTCACGTTTTTCATGTAGTCTGATATTACGTAAATATATTCATTTTTACCAATATTTCGATACTATTTCATGTAGTATCACGATATGTGATTTAGCCTTCAAATCTCAGAATTTCGCATAATATTGCATTTTGAGCAAGTTTTCTTGCATTTTGTTACATACGAAAAATCATCGAATTTAGCAATATTTTGACTCTGCATTCCTCTGCAGGAATGCAGAGGCTTAAGAGAGTGATGCAGAGGCTCAAGACAGTGATGCAGAGGCTCAAGAGAATGATAGAGAGGCTAAAGAGAGTGATGCAGAGGCTCAAAAGACTGATGCAGACGATCGAGAGAGGGATGCAGAGGCATAAGAGAGTGATGCAAAGGCTCAGGAGAGGGATGCAGAGGCTCATGAGAGGGATGCAGGAGTTCAAGAGAATGATACAAAGGCTCAAAAAAGGAATGCAGAGGCTAAAGAGAGTGATGCAGAGGCTTAAGAGAGTGTTGCACAGGCTTAAGAGAGGGATGCAGAGGCTCAAGAGAGTGATGCAAAGGCCCAAGAGAGAGATGTAGAGGCTGAAGAGAGTGTTGCAGAGGCTTAAGAGAGGGATGCAGAGGCTCAAGAGAGTGATGCCAAGGCTCAAGAGAGTGCTGCAAAAGGCTCAAGAGAGGGATGCTGAGGCTCAAGAGAGGGATGCAGAGAATCAAGAGAGTGATGTAGACGATCAAGAGAGTGCTGCAGAGGCTCAAGCGAGTGATGCAGTGGATCAAGAGAGGGACGCAGAGGCTTAAGAGAGTGATGGAGAGGCTGAATAGAGTGATGCAGAGGCTCTAGAGAGTGAAGCAGAGGCTTAAGAGAGTGATGCACAGGCTTAGGAGAGGGATGCAGAGGCTTAAGAGAGGGACGCAGAGGCTCAAGGGAGTGATTCAGAGGCTTACGAGAGTGATGCAGAGAGTCAAGAGAGTTATGCAGAGGCTCGAGAGAGTTATGCAGAGGCCTCAAGAGAGGGATTCAGAGGCTTAAGAGAGTAATGCAGAGGGTTAAAAAAGAGATGCAGAGGCTTAAGAGAGGGTTGCAGAGGCTCAAGAGAGTGATTCAGAGGCTTACGAGAGTGCCGCAGAGAACCAAGAGAGTGATGCAGAGGCTTAAGAGAGTGATGCAGAGGCTGAATAGACTGTTGCAGAGGCTTAAGAAAGGGATGCAGAGGCTCAAGAAAGTGATGCAAAAGCTCAGGAGAATGATGCAGAGGCTTAAGACAGGGATGCAGAGGCTCAATAGAGGGATGTAGAGGCCCAAAAGAGTGATGCAGAGGCTCAAGAGAGTGATGCAGAGGCTGAAGAGAGAGATGCAGAGGCTTAATTGAGAGTGATGCAGAGGTTCAATAGAGTGATGCAGAGGCACAAGAGAATGATGTAGAGGCTTAAGAGAGGGATGCAGAGGCTCAAGAGAGGGATGTAGAGGCCCAAGAGAGTGATGGAGAGGCTCAAGAGTGTGGTGTAGAGGCTGAAGAGAGAGATGCAGAGGCTTAGGCGAGTGATGCAGAGGTTCAGGAGTGTGATAGAGAGGCTGACGAGAGGGATGCAGAGGTTTAAGAAAGTGATGCAGAGGCTCAAAAAAGGAATGCAGAGGCTTAAGAGAGTGATGCAGAAGCTTAAGAGAGTGTTGCAGAGGCTTAAGAAAGGGATGCAGAGGCTGAAGAGGGTGATGCAAAGGCTCACGAGAGTGATGCAGAGGCTTTAGAGAAGGATGCAGAGGCTCAAGAGAGGGATGTAGAGGCTCAAGAGAGTGATGGAGAGGCTCAAGAAAGTGATGCAGAGGCTGAGGAGAGAGATGCAGAGGCATAAGAGAATGATGTAGAGGCTTAAGAGAGGGATGCAGAGGATCAAGAGAGTGATGCAGAGGCCTAAGAGAGGAATGCAGAGGCTGAAGAGAATGATGCCGAGGCTGAAGAGAGGGATGCAGAGGCTTACGAGAGAGATACAGAGGCTCAAGACAGTGATGCAGAGGCTCAAGAGAATGATAGAGAGGCTAAAGAGAGTGATGCAGAGGCTCAAAAGAGTGATGCAGACGATCGAGAGAGGGATGCAGAGGCATAAGAGAGTGATGCAAAGGCTCAGGAGAGGGATGCAGAGGCTCATGAGAGGGATGCAGGAGTTCAAGAGAATGATGCAGAGGCTCAAAAAAGGAATGCAGAGGCTTAAGAGAGTGATGCAGAGGCTTAAGACAGTGTTGCAGAGGCTTAAGAGAGGGATGCAGAGGCTCAAGAGAGTGATGCAAAGGCCCAAGAGAGTGATGTAGAGGCTGAAGAGAGTGTTGCAGAGGCTTAAGAGAGGGATGCAGAGGCTCAAGAGAGTGATGCCAAGGCTCAAGAGAGTGCTGCAAAAGGCTCATGAGAGGGATGCTGAGGCTCAATAGAGGGATGCAGAGGCTCAAGAGAGTGATAGAGAGGCTCAAGAGAGTGATAGAGAGGCTCAAGAGAGTGATGCAGAGGCTCAAGAGAGTGATGTAGACGATCAAGAGAGTGCTGCAGAGGCTCAAGCGAGTGATGCAGTGGATCAAGAGAGGGACGCAGAGGCTTAAGAGAGTGATGCAGAGGCTGAATAGAGTGAAGCAGAGGCTCTAGAGAGTGATGCAGAGGCTTAAGAGAGTGATGCAGAGGCTTAAGAGAGGGATGCAGAGGCTTAAGAGAGGGATGCAGAGGCTCAAGGGAGTGATTCAGATGCTTACGAGAGTGATGCAGAGAGTCAAGAGAGTGACGCAGAGGCTCGAGAGAGTTATGCAGAGGCCTCAAGAGAGGGATTCAGAGGCTTAAGAGAGTAATGCAGAGGGTTAAGAAAGAGATGCAGAGGCTTAAGAGAGGGTTGCAAAGGCTCAAGAGAGCGATTCAGAGGCTTACGAGAGTGACGCAGAGAACCAAGAGAGTGATGCAGAGGCCTCAAGAGAGGGATTCAGAGGCTTAAGAGAGTGATGCAGAGGCTGAAGAGAGTGTTGCAGAGGCTCAAGAGAGGGGTGAAGAGGCTGAAGAGAGTGATGCAGAAGTTCAAGAGAGGGATGCAGAGGCTCAAGAGAGTGATGCAGAGGCTTAAGAGAGTGAGGTGAAGGCTTAGGAGAGGGATGCAGAGGCTCAAGAGAGTAATGCAGAGGTTTGAGCGAGGGATGCAGGGGCTCAAGAGAGTGATGCAGAGGCTCAAGAGAGTGATTCAGAGGCATAAGAGAGTGATGCAAAGGCTTAAGAGTGTGATGCAGAGGCTTAAGGAGGGATGTAGAGGCTCACGAGAGGGATGTAGAGGCCAAAGAGAGGGATGCAGAGGCTCAAGAGAGGGATGCAGAGGCTCAAGTGAGGGATGAAGAGGAACAAGAGAGGGATGCAGAAGCTCTTGAGAGTGATGCAAAGGCTCAAGAGAGGGATGCAGAGGCTTAAGAGAGTGATTCAGAGGCTTACGAGAGTGATGCAGAGGCTTAAGAGAGTGATGCAGAGGCTTAAGAGAGGGATGCAGGGGCTCAAAAGAGGGATGCCGTGGCTCAAGAGAGGGATGCAGGAGCTCAAAAGAGGGATTCAGGAGTTCAAGAGAGGGATGCAGAGGCTCAAGAGAGTGATTCAGAGGCTTACGAGAGTGATGCAGAGGCTTAAGAGAGTGATGCAGAGGCTTAAGAGAGGGATGCAGGGGCTCAAAAGAGGGATGCAGGGGCTCAAAAGAGGGATGCAGTGGCTCAAGAGAGGGATGCAGGAGCTCAAGAGAGGGATGCAGAGGCACAAGAGAGGGATGCAGAGGCTCTTGAGAGTGACGCAGAGGCTCAAGAGAGGGATGCAGAGGCTTAAGAGAGCGATGCATAGGCTCAGGAGAGGGATGCAGAGGCTCATGAGAGGGATGCAGGAATTCAAGAGAGTGATGCAGAGGCTCAAGAAAGGGATGCAGAGGCTTAAGACAGTGATGCAGAGGCTCAAAAAAAGGATGCATAGGCTTAAGAGAGTGATTAAGAGGCTGAGGAGAATGTTTCAGAGGCTTAAGAGAGGGATGCAGAGGCTCAAGAGAGTGATGCAAAGGCTGAAGAGAGTGATGCAGAGGCTGAAGAGAGTGTTGCAGAGGCTTAAGAGAAGGATGCAGAGGCTCACGAGAGGGATGCAGAGGCTTAAGAGAGTAATGCAGAGGCTGAAGAGAGTGTTGCAGAGGCTTAAGAGAAGGATGCAGAGGCTCAAGAGAGTGATGCAAAGGCTCAAGAAAGTGATGCAGAGGCTTAAGAGAGTGATTCAGAGGCTTACGAGATTGATGCAGAGAATCAAGAGAGTGATGCAGAGCTTCAAGAGAGTTATGCAGAGGCCTCAAAAGAGGGATTCAGAGGCTTACGAGAGTGATGCAGAGGCTGAAGAGAGTGTTGCAGAGGCTCAAGAGAGGGATAAAGAGGCTGAAGAGAGTGATGCAGAGGCTCAAGAGACGGATGCAGAGGCTCAAGAGGGTGATGCACAGGCTTAACAGAGTGAGGCAGAGCCTTAGGAGAGGGATGCAGAGGCTCAAGAGAGTAATGCAGAGGCTTAATAGGGTAATGCAGAGGCTCAAGAGAGTGATGCAGAGGCTTGAGAGAGGGATGCAGGGGTTCAAGAGAGTGATGCAGAGGTTCAAGAGAAGTTATCTTCTTGAGGTTATCTAGAGGAAATTTCGGGGCTTTTTAGTGTCCCCGCGGCCCGGTCCTCGACCAGGCCTCCACCCCCAGGAAGCAGCCCGTGACAGCTGACTAACACCCAGGTACCTATTTTACTGCTAGGTAACAGGGGCATAGGGTGAGATAAGATGCAGAGTGAGTGATGCAAAGGCTTAAGAGATTGATGCAGAGGCTTAAGAGAGGGGTGCAGAGGCTCAAGAGAGGGATACAGATGCTCAAGTGAGGGAATCAGAGGAACAAGAGAGGGATGCAGAGGGTCTTGAGAGTGATGCAGAGGCTCAAGAGAGGGATACAGAGGCTTAAGAGAGTGATGCAAAGGCTAAAAACAGGGATGCAGAGGCTCATGAATGGGATGCAGGAGTTCAAGAGAGTGATTCAGAGGCTTACAAGAGTGACGCAGAGGCTTAAGAGAGTGATGCAGAGGCTTAAGAGAGGGATGCAGGGGCTCAAGAGAGGGATGCAGAAGCTCAGGAGAGGGATGCAGGGGCTCAAGAGAGGGATGCAAAGGCTCAAGTGAGGGATGCAGAGGCACAAGAGAGGGATGCAGAGGCTCTTGAGAGTGACGCAGAGGCTCAAGAGAGGGATGCAGAGGCTTAAGAGAGTGATGCAAAGGCTCAGGAGAGGGATGCAGAGGCTCATGCGAGGGATGCAGGAGATCAAGAGAGTGATGCAAAGGCTAAAGAAAGGGATGCAGAGGCTTAAGAAAGTGATGCAGAGACTCAAAAAAGGGATGCAGAGGCGAAAGAGAGTGATGCAGAGGCTGAAAAGAGTGTTGCAGAGGTTTAAGAGAGGGATGCAGAGGCTCAAGAGAGTGATGCAAAGGCTCGAGAGAGTGATGCAGAGGCTGAAGAGAGTGTTGCAGAGGCTTAAGAGAGGGATGCAGAGGCTCAAAAGAGGGATGCAGAGGCTTAAGAGAGTGATGCAGAGGCTGAAGAGAGTGTTGTAGAGGCTTTAGAGAGGGATGCAGAGGCTCAAGAAAGTAATGCAAAGGCTCAAGAGAGTGATGCAGAGGCTTAAGAGAGAGATGCAGAGGCTCAAGAGAAGGATGTAGAGGCCCAAGATAGTGATGCAAAGGCTCAAGAGAGTGATGCAGAGGCTGAAGAGAGAGATTCAGAGGCTTAAGAGAGTGATGCAGAGGTTCAAGAGAGTGATGCAGAGGCACAAGAGAATGATATAGAAGCTTAAGAGAGGGATGCAGAGGCTCAAGAGAATGATGCATGGGGCTCAAGAGAATGATGCAGAGGCTTAAGAGAGGGTTGCAGAAGATCAAAAGAGTGATGCAGAGGCTTAACAGAGTGAGGCAGTGGCTTAGGAGAGGGATGCAGAGGCTCAAGAGAAAAATGCAGAGGCTAAAGAGGGTGATGCAGAGGCTCAAGAGAGTGATAGAGAGGCTCAAGAGAGTGATGCAGAGGCTCAAGAGAGTGATGCAGACGATCAAGAGAGGGATGCAGAGGATGAAAAGAGTGATGCAAAGGCTCAGGAGAGGGATGCAGAGGCTCATGAGAGGGATGCAGGAGTTCAAGAGAATGATGCGGAGGCTCAAGAGAGGGATGCAGAGGCTTACAAAAGTGATGCAGAGGCTCAGAAAAGGAATGCAGAGGCTTACGAGAGTGATGCAGAGGTTTATGAGAGTGTTGCAGAGGCTTATGAGAGGGATGCAGAGGCTCAAGAGAGTGATGCAAAGGCTCAAGAGAGTGATGCAGAGGCTGAAGAGAGTGTTGCAGAGGCTTAAGAGAGGGATGCAGAGGCTCAAGAGAGTGATGCAAAGGCTCAAGAGAGTGATGCAGAGGCTTAAGAGAGGGATGCAGAGGGTCAAGAGAGGGATGTAGAGGCTCAAGAGAGTGATGCAGAGGCTTAAGACAGTGATGCAGAGGTTGAAGAGAGTGATGCAGAGGCACAAGAGAATGATGTAGAGGCTCAAAAGAGGGATGCAGGGGGCTCAAGAGAGGGATGCAGAGGCTCAAGTGAGGGAAGCAGAGGCACAAGAGAGGGATGCAGAGGCTCTTGAGAGTGACGCAGAGGCTCAAGAGAGGGATGCAGAGGCTTAACAGAGTGATGCAAAGGCTCAAGTGAGGGATGCAGAGGCTCATGAGAGGGATGCAGGAGTTCAAGAGAGTGATGCAAAGGCTGAAGAGAGTGATGCAGAGGCTGAAGAGAGTGTTTCAGAGGCTTAAGAGAGGGATGCAGAGGCTCAAGAGAGTGATGCAAAGGCTGAAGAGAGTGATGCAGAGGCTGAAGAGAGTGTTGCAGAGGCTTAAGAGAAGGATGCAGAGGCTCACGAGAGGGATGCAGAGGCTTAAGAGAGTAATGCAGAGGCTGAAGAGAGTGTTGCAGAGAATTAAGAGAAGGATGCAGAGGCTCAAGAGAGTGATGCAAAGGCTCAAGAAAGTGATGCAGAGGCTTAAGAGAGTGATTCAGAGGCTTACGAGATTGATGCAGAGAATCAAGAGAGTGATGCAGAGCTTCAAGAGAGTTATGCAGAGGCCTCAAAAGAGGGATTCAGAGGCTTACGAGAGTGATGCAGAGGCTGAAGAGAGTGTTGCAGAGGCTCAAGAGAGGGATAAAGAGGCTGAAGAGAGTGATGCAGAGGCTCAAGAGACGGATGCAGAGGCTCAAGAGGGTGATGCACAGGCTTAACAGAGTGAGGCAGAGGCTTAGGAGAGGGATGCAGAGGCTCAAGAGAGTAATGCAGAGGCTTAATAGGGTAATGCAGAGGCTCAAGAGAGTGATGCAGAGGCTTGAGAGAGGGATGCAGGGGTTCAAGAGAGTGATGCAGAGGTTCAAGAGAAGTTATCTTCTTGAGGTTATCTAGAGGAAATTTCGGGGCTTTTTAGTGTCCCCGCGGCCCGGTCCTCGACCAGGCCTCCACCCCCAGGAAGCAGCCCGTGACAGCTGACTAACACCCAGGTACCTATTTTACTGCTAGGTAACAGGGGCATAGGGTGAGATAAGATGCAGAGTGAATGATGCAAAGGCTTAAGAGATTGATGCAGAGGCTTAAGAGAGGGGTGCAGAGGCTCAAGAGAGGGATACAGATGCTCAAGTGAGGGAATCAGAGGAACAAGAGAGGGATGCAGAGGGTCTTGAGAGTGATGCAGAGGCTCAAGAGAGGGATACAGAGGCTTAAGAGAGTGATGCAAAGGCTAAAAACAGGGATGCAGAGGCTCATGAATGGGATGCAGGAGTTCAAGAGAGTGATTCAGAGGCTTACAAGAGTGACGCAGAGGCTTAAGAGAGTGATGCAGAGGCTTAAGAGAGGGATGCAGGGGCTCAAGAGAGGGATGCAGAGGCTCAGGAGAGGGATGCAGGGGCTCAAGAGAGGGATGCAGAGGCTTAAAAGAGTGATGCAAAGGCTCAGGAGAGGGATGCAGAGGCTCATGCGAGGGATGCAGGAGTTCAAGAGAGTGATGCAAAGGCTAAAGAAAGGGATGCAGAGGCTTAAGAAAGTGATGCAGAGACTCAAAAAAGGGATGCAGAGGCGTAAGAGAGTGATGCAGAGGCTGAAAAGAGTGTTGCAGAGGTTTAAGAGAGGGATGCAGAGGCTCAAGAGAGTGATGCAAAGGCTCAAGAGAGTGATGCAGAGGCTGAACAGAGTGTTGCAGAGGCTTAAGAGAGGGATGCAGAGGCTCAAAAGAGGGATGCAGAGGCTTAAGAGAGTGATGCAGAGGCTGAAGAGAGTGTTGTAGAGGCTTTAGAGAGGGATGCAGAGGCTCAAGAAAGTAATGCAAAGGCTCAAGAGAGTGATGCAGAGGCTTAAGAGAGGGATGCAGAGGCTCAAGAGAAGGATGTAGAGGCGCAAGATAGTGATGCAAAGGCTCAAGAGAGTGATGCAGAGGCTGAAGAGAGAGATTCAGAGGCTTAAGATAGTGATGCAGAGGTTCAAGAGAGTGATGCAGAGGCACAAGAGAATGATATAGAAGCTTAAGAGAGGGATGCAGAGGCTCAAGAGAATGATGCATGGGGCTCAAGAGAATGATGCCAAGGCTTAAGAGAGGGTTGCAGAAGATCAAAAGAGTGATGCAGAGGCTTAACAGAGTGAGGCAGTGGCTTAGGAGAGGGATGCAGAGGCTCAAGAGAAAAATGCAGAGGCTAAAGAGGGTGATGCAGAGGCTCAAGAGAGTGATAGAGAGGCTCAAGAGAGTGATGCAGAGGCTCAAGAGAGTGATGCAGACGATCAAGAGAGGGATGTAGAGGCTTAAGAGAGTGATGCAAAGGCTCAGGAGAGGGATGCAGAGGCTCATGAGAGGGATGCAGGAGTTCAAGAGAATGATGCGGAGGCTCAAGAGAGGGATGCAGAGGCTTAAAAAAGTGATGCAGAGGCTCAAAAAAGGAATGCAGAGGCTTAAGAGAGTGATGCAGAGGTTTATGAGAGTGTTGCAGAGGCTTATGAGAGGGATGCAGAGGCTCAAGAGAGTGATGCAAAGGCTCAAGAGAGTGATGCAGAGGCTTAAGAGAGGGATGCAGAGGGTCAAGAGAAGGATGTAGAGGCTCAAGAGAGTGATGCAGAGGCTTAAGACAGTGATGCAGAGGTTCAAGAGAGTGATGCAGAGGCACAAGAGAATGACGTAGAGGCTCAAGAGAGGGATGCAGGGGCTCAAGAGAGGGATGCAGAGGCTCAAGTGAGGGAAGCAGAGGCACAAGAGAGGGATGCAGAGGCTCTTGAGAGTGACGCAGAGGCTCAAGAGAGGGATGCAGAGGCTTAACAGAGTGATGCAAAGGCTCAAGTGAGGGATGCAGAGGTTCATGAGAGGGATGCAGGAGTTCAAGAGAGTGATGCAGAGGCTCAAGAGAGGTATGCAGAGGCTCAAGTGAGGGATGAATGTGAGGTAATACGAAACCTAGCTTTATGATTTGAAGTTAAAATCCTCAAATTTGGAAAAATAGCGATTTTTTTCACGTTTTTCATGTAGTGTGATTGAACGTAAATATATTCGTTTTTACCAATATTCCAATATTTCGATAATTCTTCATGTTTTCTCACGATATGTGATTTGGCTTTCAAATCTCAGAATTTCGCAAATTTTGCATTTTAAGCAAGTTTTATTGCATTTTGTTTTTTACAAAAAATCATCGAATTTAGCAATATTTTGACGTTTATCATCCTCTTTTCCTTTTTGTGATTTAAACAAAATACCATCGAATTAGGCAATATTTTGCCGTTTTTCCACGTTTTTGTGAATTTTAAGTTTATTGTTCTGCATTTTCAGTTTATTACTCTGCATCGAGCAATAAACTCAAGGCTCAAGTCAGGGATGCAGAGGCACAAGAGGTTTGCCTGCAAAGATGCAGAGGTTTTTGAGAGTAATGCAGAGGCTCAAGAGAGCGATGCAGTGGCTTAAAAGAGTGATGCAAAGGCTCAGGAGAGGGATGCAGAACCTCATGAGAGGGATGCAGGAGTTCAAGCGAGGGATGCAGAGGCTCAAGAGAGTGATTCAGAGGCTTACGAGAGTGATGCAGAGGCTTAAGAGAGTGATGCAGAGGCTTAAGAGAGGGATGCAGGGGCTCAAGAGAGGGACGCAGAGGTTCAAGTGAGGGATGCAGAGGCACAAGAGAGGGATGCAGAGGCTCTTGAGAGTGACGCAGAGGCTCAAGAGAGGGATGCAGAGGCTTAGGAGAGTGATGCAAAGTCTCAGGAGAGGGATGCAGAGGCTAATGAGAGGGATGCAGGAGTTTAAGAAAGTGATGCGAAGGCTCAAGAAAGGGATGCAGAGGCTTAAGAGAGGGATGCAGAGGCTCACGAGAGGAATGCAGAGGCTTAAGAGAGTGATGCAGAGGCTGAAGAGAGTATTGTAGAGGCTTAAGAGAGGGATGCAGAGGCTCAAGAAAGTGATGCAAAAGCTCAAGAGAGTGATGCAGAGGCTTAAGAGAGGGATGCAGAGGCTCAAGAGAAGGATGTTGAGAACCAAGAGAGTGATGCAAAGGCTCAGGAGAGTGATGCAGAGGCTGAAGAGAAAGATTCAGAGGCTTAAGAGAGTGATGCAGAGGTTCAAGAGAGTGATGCAGAGGCACAAGAGAATGATGTAGAAGCTTAAGAGAGGGATGCTGAGGCTCAAGAGAATGATGCAGGGGCTCAAGAGAATGATGCAGAGGCTTAAGAGAGGGATGCAGAGGATCAAGAGAGTGATGCAGACGATCAAGGGAGGGATGCAGAGGCTTAAGAAAGTGATGCAAAGGCTCAGGAGAGGGATGCAGAGGCTCATAAGAGGGATGCAGGAGTTCAAGAGAATGATGCAGAGGCTCAAGAGAGGGATGCATAGGCTTAAGAAAGTATTGCAGAGTCTCAAAAAAGGAATGCAAAGGCTTAAAAGAGTGATGCACAGGCATAAGAGAGTGTTGCAGAGGCTTAAGAGAGGGATGCAGAGGCTCAAGAGAGTGATGCAAAGGCTCAAGAGAGTGATGCAGAGGTTAAAGAGTGTTGCAGAGGCTTAAGAGAGGGATGCAGAGGCTCAAGAGAGTGATGCAAAGGCTCAAGAGAGTGATGCAGAGGCTTAGGAGAGGGATGCAAAGGCTCAAGAGAGGGATGTAGAGGCTCAAGAGAGTGATGCAGAGGCTCAAGAGAGGGATGCAGAGGCTGAAGAGAGAGATGCAGAGGCTTAAGAGAGTGATGCAGAGGTTCAAGAGAGTGATGCAGAGGCACAAGAGAATGATGTAGAGGCTCAAGAGAGGGATGCAGGGGCTCAAGAGAGGGATGCAGAGGCTCAAGTGAGGGAAGCAGAGGCACAAGAGAGGGATGCAGAGGCTCTTGAGAGTGATTCAGAGGCTTGCGAGAGTGATGCAGAGAATCAAGAGAGTGATGCAGAGGCTTGAGAGAGGGATGCAGAGGCTCAAGAGAGGGATTTAGAGGCTCAAGAGAGTGATGCAAAGGCTCAAGAGAGTGATGCAGAGGCTTAAGAGAGTGAGGCAGAGGCTTAGGAGAGGGATGCAGAGGCTCAAGAGAGCAATGCAGAGGCTTAAGAGGGTGATGCAGAGGCTCAAGAGAGTGATGCAGAGGCTCAAGAGAGTGATGCAGAGGCTCGAGAGAGGGATGCAGGGGCTCAAGAGAGTGATGCAGAGGCTCAAGAGAGTGATTCAGAGGCTTAAGAGAGTGATGCAGAGGCATAAGAGAGTGATGCAGAGGCTTAAGAGAGGGATGCAGAGGCTCACGAGAGGGATGTAGAGGCCCAATAGAGGGATGCAGAGGCTCAAGAGAGGGATGCAGAGGCTTAGGAGAGAGATGCAAAGGCTCAAGAGAGGGATGCAGAGGCTCATGAGAGGGATACAGGAGTTCAAGAGAGGGCTGCAGAGGGTCAAGAGAGTGATTCAGAGGCTTAGGAGAGTGATGCAGAGCCTTAAGAGAGTGATGCAGAGCCTTAAGAGAGGGATGCAGGGGCTCAAGAGAGGGATGCAAAGGCTCAAGAGAGGGATGCAGGGGCTCAAGAGAAGGATTCAGAGGCTCAAGTGAGGGATGCAGAGGCACAAGAGAGGGATGCAGAGGCTCTTGAGAGTGACGCAGAGGCTCAAGAGAGGGATGCAGAGGCTTAAGAGAGTGATGCAAAGGCTCAGGAGAGGGATGCAGAGGCTCATGAGAGGGATGCAGGAGTTCACGAGAGTGATGCAGAGACTCAAGAAAGGGATGCAGAGGCTTACGAAAGTGATGCAGAGGCTTAAGAGAGTGATGCAGAGGCTTAAGAGAGTGATGCAGAGGCTGAAGAGAGTGTTTCAGAGGCTTAAGAGAGGGATGCAGAGGCTCAAGAGAGTGATGCAGAGGCTGAAGAGAGTGTTGCAGAGGCTTAAGAGAAGGATGCAGAGGCTCAAGAGAGGGATGCAGAGGCTTAAGAGAGTGATGCAGAGGCTGAAGAGAGTGTTGCAGAGGCCTAAGAGAGGATGCAGAGGCTCAAGAGAGTGATGCAAAGGCTCAAGAAAGTGATGCAGAGGCTTCAGAGAGTGATTCAGAGGCTTACGAGAGTGTTGCAGAGAATCAGGAGAGTGATGCAGAGCTTCGAGTGAGTTATGCAGAGGCCTCAAGAGAGGGATTGAGAGGCTTAAGAGAGTGATGCAGAGGCTGAAGAGAGTGTTGCAGAGGCTCAAGAGAGGGATGAAGAGGCTGAAGAGAGTGATGCAGAGGCTCAAGAGAGGGATGCACAGGCTTAACAGAGTGAGGCAGAGGCTTAGGAGAGGGATGCAGTGGCTCAAGAGAGTAATGCAGAGGCTTAATAGGGTGATGCAGAGGCTCAAGAGAGTGATGCAGAGGCTTGAGAGAGGGATGCAGGGGTTCAAGAGAGTGATGCAGAGGCTCAAGAGTGTGATGCAGAGGCTTACGAGAATGATGCAGATGCTTAAGATAGGGATACAGAAGCTCAAGTGAGGGAATCAGAGGAACAAGAGAGGGATGCAGAGGGTCTTGAGAGTGATGCTGAGGCTCAAGAGAGGGATGCAGAGGCTTAAGAGAGTGATGCAGAGGCTTAAGAGAGGGATGCAGGGGCTCAAGAGAGGGATGCAGAGGCTCAAGAGAGGGATGCAGGGGCTCAAGAGAGGGATGCAAAGGCTCAAGTGAGGGATGCAGAGGCTCATGTGAAGGATGCAGGAGTTCAAGAGAGTGATGCAGAGGCTCAAGAAAGGGATGCAGAGGCTTAAGAAAGTGATGCAGAGGCTCAAAAAAGGGATGCAGAGGCGTAAGAGAGTGATGCAGAGGCTGCAAAGAGTGTTGCAGAGGTTTAAGAGAGGGATGCAGAGGCTCAAAAGAGTGATGCAAAGGCTCAAGAGAGTGATGCAGAGGCTGAAGAGAGTGTTGCAGAGGCTTAAGAGAGGGATGCAGAGGCTCAAGGGAGTGATGCAAAGGCTCAAGCGAGTGATGCAGAGGCTTAAGAGAGGGATGCAGAGGCTCAAGAGAGGGATGTAGAGGCTCAAGAGAGTGATGCAAAGGCTCAAGAGAGTGATGCAGAGGATGAAGAGAGAGATGCAGAGGCTTAAGAGAGTGATGCAGAGGTTCAAGAGAGTGATGCAGAGGCACAAGAGAATGATGTAGAGGCTCAAGAGAGGGATGCAGGGGCTCAAGAGAGGCTTGCAGAGGCTCAAGTGAGGGAAGCAGAGGCACAAGAGAGGGATGTAGAGGCTCTTGAGAGTGACGCAGAGGCTCAAGAGAGGGAAGCAGAGGCTTAAGAGAGTGATGTAAAGGCTTAAGTGAGGGATGCAGAGGCTCATGAGAGGGATGCAGGAGTTCGAGAAGAAAATGCGAGACGTTCTGTTTTTATTGCATATATCGACGTTTCAGCCGGATTAGAACGGTTTTACGTGTACATCTTCCATCGGTAATATAAACGAAAAATCAGGAACATTTTAGAGTATTTGATGAAAACACATTGATTTTTATCATTTGTATTGGAAAAACATCTTTATATGTCTTTTCTAGAATCTAAATAAAGTGAAAGCTCGCTTTATGATTTGAAGTTAAAATCCTCAAATTTGGTAAAATAACGATTTTTTTTCACGTTTTTCATGTAGTGTGACATTATGTAAATATATTCGTTGCTACCAATATTTGGATACTACTTCATGTTTTCTCACGATATGTGATTTGGCCTTCAAATCTCAGAATTTCGCAAATTTTGCATTTTTAAGCAAGTTTTCTGGCGTTTTGTTTTGTACTAAAAATCATTGAATTAACAATATTTTGACGTTTATCATCCTCTTTTCCTTTATGTGATTTTAACAAAATATCATCGAATAATATTAAAACGGCAATATTTTGCCGTTTTTCCACGTTTTTGTGAATTTTCAGTTTATTGGTATTAATTCATTAAATATACGATAAAAATTATGCAAACACATAATTGATTAGAAATTAAACTTAAATACTTCATTTTCAATCAACTATTTGTTTCTCGGTAAAATACTGAGTAAGATATTGAAAAGGGGAGAAGTTCTGTTGTTATTGCATATATCGACGTTTCACCCGGATTAGAGCGGTTTTACGTGTACATGTTCCATCGGTAATATAAACGGAAAATCAGGAACATTTTAAAGTATTTTAATGAAAACACATTGATTTTTATCATATGTATTGGAAACAGCATCTTTATATGTCTTTTCTAGAATCTAAATAATACGAAACCTCGCCTTATGATTTGAAGTATGATTTCCTCAAATTTGGAAAAAATAGCGATTTTTTTCACGTTTTTCATGTAGTGTGACATAACGTAAATATACTCGTTTTTACCAATATTTCGATACTACTTCATGTTTTCTCACGATATGTGATTTGGCCTTCAAATCTCAGAATTTCGCAAATTTTGCATTTTTAAGCAAATTTTCTTGCGTTTTGTTTTGTACTAAAAATCATTGAATTAACAATATTTTGACGTTTATCATCCTCTTTTCCTTTATGTGATTTAAACAAAATACCATCGAATTAGGCAATATTTTGCCGTTTTTCCACGTTTTTGTGAATTTTCAGTTTATTGTTATTAATTCATTATATATACGATAAAAATGATGCAAACACATAATTGATTAGAAATTAACATTAAATACTTCATTTTCAATCAACTATTTGTTTCTCGTTAAAAAACTGAGAAAGATATTGAAAAAGCGAGAAGTTATGATTTTATTGCATATAATTCGACGTTTCAGCCGGATTAGAGCAGTTTTACGTGTACATCTTCCATCGGTAATATAAACAGAAAATCAGGAACATTTTAGTTAATTCTAATGAAAACACATTGATTTTTATCATTTGTATTAGAAACAACATTTTTATGTCTTTTCTAGGATCTAAAAAATACGAAACCTCGCTTTATGATTTGACGTTAAAATCCTCAAATTTGGTAATATAGAGACTTTTTTAACGTTTTTCATGTAGTGTCACTTTACGTAAATGTATTCGTTTTTACCAATATTTCGATACTGCTTCATATTTTCTCTCGATATTTGAATCTTTCTCTCTTTATTCTTTTTATCTTTCTCTCGATATTCTTTCTCTCTCTATTCATTTGGCCTTCATATCTCAGAATTTCGCAAATTTTTCATTTTTAAGCAAGTTTTCTTGCATTTTGTTTTGTACTAAAAATCATCGAATTTAGCAATATTTTGACGTTTGTCATCCCCTTTCCTTTATGTGATTTAAACAAAATATCATCGAATTAGGCAATATTTAGCCGTTTTTCCACGTTTTTGTGAATTTTCAGTTTATTGCTCTGCATCGAGCAATAAACTCAAGGCTTAAGTGAGGGATGCAGAGGCACAAGAGAGGGATGCTGAGGCTCTTGAGAGTGATGCCGAGGCTCAAGAGAGGGATGCAGTGGCTTAAGAGAATGATGCAAAGGCTCAGGAGAGGGATGCAGAACCTCATGAGAGGGATGCAGGAGTTCAAGAGAGGCATGCAGAGGCTCAAGAGAGGCCATTCAGCCGTTGGCCATTCAGAGGATTACGAGAGTGATGCAGAGGCTTAAGAGAGTGATGCAGAGGCTTAAGAGAGGGATGCAGAGGCTCAAGTGAGGGATGCAGAGGCTCAAGAGAGGGATGCAGGGGCTCAAGAGAGGGATGCTGAGGCTCAAGTGAGGGATGCAGAGGCACAAGAGAGGGATGCAGAGGCTCTTGAGAGTGACGCAGAGGCTCAAGAGAGGGATGCAGAGGCTTAGGAGAGTGATGCAGAGGCTGAAGAGAGTGTTGTAGAGGCTCTTGAGAGTGAAGCAGAGGCTCAGGAGAGGGATGCAGAGGCTTAGGAGAGTGATGCTAAGGCTCAAGAGAGTGATGCAGAGGCTCAAGAGAGTGATGAAGAGGATCAATAGAGAGAGATGCAGAGGCTGAAGAGAGTGTTGCAGAGGCTTAAGAGAGGGATCGCCTCTCTTAAGCCTCTGCAACACTCTCTTAAGCCTCTGCATCACTCTTTTAAGCCTCTGCATTCCTTTTTTGAGCCTCTGCTTCACTTTCTTAAGCCTCTGCATCCCTCTCTTGAGCCTCTGCATCATTCTCTTGAACTCCTGCATCCCTCTCATGAGCCACTGCATCTCTCTCCTGAGCCTTTGCATCACTCTCTTAAGCCTCTGCATCCCTCTCTTGATCGTCTGCATCACTCTCTTGAGCCTCTGCATCACTCTCTTGAGCCTCTCTATCACTCTCTTGAGCCTCTGCATCACCCTCTTTAGCCTCTGCATTACTCTCTTAAGCCTCTACATCCCTATCCTAAGCCTCTGCCTCACTCTGTTAAGCCTCTGCATCTCTCTTTTGATCCTCTGCATCCCTCTCTTAAGCCTCTGCATCATTCTCTTGAGCCCCTGCATCATTCCCTTGAGCCTCTGCATTCCTCTCATCAGCTTCTACATCATTCTCTTGTGCCTCTGCATCACTCTCTTGAACCTCTGCATCACTCTCTTAAGCCTTTGAATCTCTCTCGTCAGCCTCTGCATCACTCTCTTAAGCCTTTGCATCACTCTCTTGGGCCTCTACATCCTTCTCTTGAGCCTCTGCATCCCTCTCTTAAGCCTCTGCATCACTCTCTTGAGCTTTTGCATCACTTTCTTGAGTCTCTGCATCCCTCTCTTAAGCCTCTACAACACTCTCTTCAGCCTCTGCATCACTCTCTTAAGCCTCTGCATCCCTCTTTTGAGCCTCTGCATCCCTCTCTTAAGCCTCTGCAACACTCTCTTCAGCCTCTGCATCACTCTCTTGAGCCTTTGCATCACTCTCTTGAGCCTCTGCTTCCCTCTCTTAAACCTCTGCAGCACTCTTTTCAGCTTCTGCATCACTCTCTTACGCCTCTGCATCCCTTTTTTGAGCCTCTGCATCACTTTCTTAAGCCTCTGCATCCCTTTCTTGAGCCTCTGAATCACTCTCTTGAACTCCTGCATCCCTCTCATGAGCCTCTGCATCCCTCACTTGAGCCTTTGCATCCCTCTCTTGAGCCCCTGCATTCCTCTCTTGAGCCTCTGCATCCCTCTCTTGAGCCCCTGCATCCCTCTCTTAAGCCTCTGCATCACTCTCTTAAGCCTCTGCATCACTCTTGTAAGCCTCTGAATCACTCTCTTGAGCCTCTGCATCCCTCTCTTGAACTCCTGCATCCCTCTCATGAGCCTCTGCATCCCTGTTTTTAGCCTTTGCATCAATCTCTTAAGCTTCTGCATCCCTCTCTTGAGCCTCTGCATCACTCTCAAGACCCTCTGCATCCCTCTCTTGTTCCTCTGATTCCCTCACTTGAGCCTCTGTATCCCTCTCTTGAGCCTCTGCATCCCTCTCCTGGGCCTCTACATCCCTCTCTTGAGCCTCTGCATCAGTAATATAGAATTTCGCATAATATTGCATTTTAAGCAAGTTTTCTTGCATTTTGTTTCGTACGAAAAATCATCGAATTTAGCAATATTTTGAGGTTTTCATCCCCTTTTCCTTTATGAGATTTAAACAAAATATCATCGAATTAGGCAATAGTTGGCCGTTTTTCCACGTTTTTGTGAATTTTCAGTTTATATGTATTAATTCATTATATACACGATAAAAATGATGCAAACACAAAATTGATTAGATAATAACCTTAAATACTTCATTTTCAATCAACTATTTGTTTCTCGTTAAAATACTGAGCAAGATATTGAAAAGGGGAGAAGTTCTGTTTTTTTTTGCATATATCGACGTTTCAGCCGGAATAGAGCGGTTTTCGTGTACATCTTCCATCAGTAATATCTTGAGCCTCTGCATCACTCTCTTGAACTCCTGCATCCCTCTTATGAGCCTCTGCATCCCTCTCTTGAGCCTCTGCATCACTCTCTTCAGCCTCTGCATCCCTCTCTTGAGCCTCTGCATCACTCTCTTAAGCCATTGCATCCCTCTCTTGAGCCTCTGCATCCCTCTCTTGAGCCTCTGCATCCCTCCTTTAGCCTCTGCATCACTCTCTTAAGCCTCTGCATCACTCTCGTAAGCCTCTGAATCACTCTCTTGAGCCTCTACATCCCAATCTTGAGCCTCTGCATCACTCTCTTAAGCCTCTGCATCACTCTCGTAAGCCTCTGCATCACTCCTGTAAACCTCTGAATCACTCTCTTGAGTCTCTACATCACTCTCTTGAACTCCTGCATCCCTCTTATGAGCCTCTGCATCCCTCCCTTGAGCCTCTGCATCACTCTCTTCAGCCTCTGCATCCCTCTCTTGAGCCTCTGCATCACTCTTTTAAGCCATTGCATCCCTCTCTTGAGCCTCTGCATCCCTCTCTTGAGCCTCTGCATCCCTCATTTAGCCTCTGCATCACTCTCTTAGGCCTCTGCATCACTCTCGTAAGCCTCTGAATCACTCTCTTGAGCCCCTGCATCCCTCTCTCAAGCCTGTGCATCACTCTCTTGAGCCTCTGCATCCCTCTCTTCAGCCTCTGCATCACTCTCTTCAGCCCCTTCATCCCTCTCTTGAGCCTCTGCAACACTCTCTTCAGCCTTTGCATCACTCTCTTAAGCCTCTCAATCCCTCTCTTGAGGCCTCTGCATAACTCTCTCGAACTCTGCATCACTCTCTTGATTCTCTGCAACACTCTCGAAAGCCTCTGAATCACTCTCTTAAGCCTCTGCATCACTTTCTTAAGCCTTTGCATCACTCTCTTGAGCCTCTGCATCCCTCTCTTAAGCCTCTGCAACACTCTCTTCAGCCTCTGCATCACTCTCTTAAGCCTCTGCATCCCTCTCTTGAGCCTCTGCATCCTTCTCTTAAGCTTCTGCAACACTCTCTACAGCCTCTGCATCACTCTCTTGAGCCTCTGCATCCCTCTCTTGAGCCTCTGCATCCCTCTCTTAAGCCTCTAAAACACTCTCTTCAGCCTCTGCATCACTCTCTTAAGCATCTGCATCCTTTTTTTGAGCCTCCGCATCACTTTCGTAAGCCTCTGCATCCCTTTCTTGAGCCTCTGCATCACTCTCTTGAACTCCTGCATCCCTCTCATGAGCCTCTGCATCCCTCTCCTGAGCCTATGCATCCTTCTCTTGAGCCTCTGCATCCCTCTCTTAAGCCTCTGCATCACTCTCTTGAGCTTTTGCATCACTTTCTTGAGTCTCTGCATCCCTCTCTTAAGCCTCTACAACACTCTCTTCAGCCTCTGCATCACTCTCTTAAGCCTCTGCATCCCTCTTTTGAGCCTCTGCATCCCTCTCTTAAGTCTCTGCAACACTCTCTTCAGCCTCTGCATCACTCTCTTGAGCCTTTGCATCACTCTCTTGAGCCTCTGCTTCCCTCTCTTAAACCTCTGCAGCACTCTTTTCAGCTTCTGCATCACTCTCTTACGCCTCTGCATCCCTTTTTTGAGCCTCTGCATCACTTTCTTAAGCCTCTGCATCCCTTTCTTGAGCCTCTGAATCACTCTCTTGAACTCCTGCATCCCTCTCATGAGCCTCTGCATCCCTCACTTGAGCCTTTGCATCCCTCTCTTGAGCCCCTGCATTCCTCTCTTGAGCCTCTGCATCCCTCTCTTGAGCCCCTGCATCCCTCTCTTAAGCCTCTGCATCACTCTCTTAAGCCTCTGCATCACTCTTGTAAGCCTCTGAATCACTCTCTTGAGCCTCTGCATCCCTCTCTTGAACTCCTGCATCCCTCTCATGAGCCTCTGCATCCCTGTTTTTAGCCTTTGCATCAATCTCTTAAGCTTCTGCATCCCTCTCTTGAGCCTCTGCATCACTCTCAAGACCCTCTGCATCCCTCTCTTGTTCCTCTGATTCCCTCACTTGAGCCTCTGTATCCCTCTCTTGAGCCTCTGCATCCCTCTCCTGGGCCTCTACATCCCTCTCTTGAGCCTCTGCATCAGTAATATAGAATTTCGCATAATATTGCATTTTAAGCAAGTTTTCTTGCATTTTGTTTCGTACGAAAAATCATCGAATTTAGCAATATTTTGAGGTTTTCATCCCCTTTTCCTTTATGAGATTTAAACAAAATATCATCGAATTAGGCAATAGTTGGCCGTTTTTCCACGTTTTTGTGAATTTTCAGTTTATTGGTATTAATTCATTATATACACGATAAAAATGATGCAAACACAAAATTGATTAGATAATAACCTTAAATACTTCATTTTCAATCAACTATTTGTTTCTCGTTAAAATACTGAGCAAGATATTGAAAAGGGGAGAAGTTCTGTTTTTTTTTGCATATATCGACGTTTCAGCCGGAATAGAGCGGTTTTCGTGTACATCTTCCATCAGTAATATCTTGAGCCTCTGCATCACTCTCTTGAACTCCTGCATCCCTCTTATGAGCCTCTGCATCCCTCTCTTGAGCCTCTGCATCACTCTCTTCAGCCTCTGCATCCCTCTCTTGAGCCTCTGCATCACTCTCTTAAGCCATTGCATCCCTCTCTTGAGCCTCTGCATCCCTCTCTTGAGCCTCTGCATCCCTCATTTAGCCTCTGCATCACTCTCTTAAGCCTCTGCATCACTCTCGTAAGCCTCTGAATCACTCTCTTGAGCCTCTACATCCCAATCTTGAGCCTCTGCATCACTCTCTTAAGCCTCTGCATCACTCTCGTAAGCCTCTGCATCACTCCTGTAAACCTCTGAATCACTCTCTTGAGTCTCTACATCACTCTCTTGAACTCCTGCATCCCTCTTATGAGCCTCTGCATCCCTCCCTTGAGCCTCTGCATCACTCTCTTCAGCCTCTGCATCCCTCTCTTGAGCCTCTGCATCACTCTTTTAAGCCATTGCATCCCTCTCTTGAGCCTCTGCATCCCTCTCTTGAGCCTCTGCATCCCTCATTTAGCCTCTGCATCACTCTCTTAGGCCTCTGCATCACTCTCGTAAGCCTCTGAATCACTCTCTTGAGCCCCTGCATCCCTCTCTCAAGCCTGTGCATCACTCTCTTGAGCCTCTGCATCCCTCTCTTCAGCCTCTGCATCACTCTCTTCAGCCCCTTCATCCCTCTCTTGAGCCTCTGCAACACTCTCTTCAGCCTTTGCATCACTCTCTTAAGCCTCTCAATCCCTCTCTTGAGGCCTCTGCATAACTCTCTCGAACTCTGCATCACTCTCTTGATTCTCTGCAACACTCTCGTAAGCCTCTGAATCACTCTCTTAAGCCTCTGCATCACTTTCTTAAGCCTTTGCATCACTCTCTTGAGCCTCTGCATCCCTCTCTTAAGCCTCTGCAACACTCTCTTCAGCCTCTGCATCACTCTCTTAAGCCTCTGCATCCCTCTCTTGAGCCTCTGCATCCTTCTCTTAAGCTTCTGCAACACTCTCTTCAGCCTCTGCATCACTCTCTTGAGCCTCTGCATCCCTCTCTTGAGCCTCTGCATCCCTCTCTTAAGCCTCTAAAACACTCTCTTCAGCCTCTGCATCACTCTCTTAAGCATCTGCATCCTTTTTTTGAGCCTCCGCATCACTTTCGTAAGCCTCTGCATCCCTTTCTTGAGCCTCTGCATCACTCTCTTGAACTCCTGCATCCCTCTCATGAGCCTCTGCATCCCTCTCCTGAGCCTATGCATCACTCTCTTAAGCCTCTGCATCCCTCTCTTGAGCCTCTGCGTCACTTTCAAGAGCCTCTGCATCCCTCTCTTTTGTCTCTGCATCCCTCACTTGAGCCTCTGCATCCTTCTCTTGAGCCCCTGCATCCCTCTCTTGAGCCTCTGCATCCCTCTCTTGAGCCCCTGCATCCCTCTCTTAATCCTCTGCATCACTCTCTTAAGGCTCTGCATCACTCTCGTGAGCCTCTGAATCACTCTCTTGAGCCTCTGCAGCCCTCTCTTGAACTCCTGTATCCCTCTCATGAGCCTCTGCATCCCTCTCTTGAGCCTTTGCATCTCTCTCTAAAGCCTCTGCATCCCTCTCTTCAGCCTCTTCCTCCCTCTCTTGAGCCTCTGCAACACTCTCTTCAGCCTCCGCATCACTCTCTTAAGCCTCTGAGTCCCTCTTTTGAGGCCTCTGCATAACTCTCTCGAGCCTCTGCATCACTCTCTTGGTTCTCTGCATTACTCTCGTAAGCCTCTGAATCACTCTCTTAATTGAGCCTCTGCAACCCTCTCTTAAGCCTCTGCATCCCTCTCTTAAGCCTCTGCATCACTCTCTTATGCCTCTGAATCCCTCTCTTGAGACCTCTGAATCACTCTCTTGAGCCTCTGCAACCCTCTCTTAAGCCTCTGCATCACTCTCTTGATTCTCTGCATCACTCTCGTAAGCCTTTGCATCCCTCTCTTGAGTGCCTGCATCCCTCTCTTGAGCCTCTACATCATTCTCTTGTGCCTCTGCATCACTCTCTTGAACCTCTGCATCACTCTCTAAAGCCTCTGCATCTCTCTCTTCAGCCTCTGCATCACTCTCTTGAGCCTCTGCATCACTCTCTTGAGCCTCTACATCCCTCTCTTGAGCCGATGATATTTTGTTTAAATCACATAAAGGAAAGGGGATGATAAACGTCAAAATATTGCTAAATTCGATGATTTTTAGTACAAAACACAATGCAAGAAAACTTGCTTAAAAATGAAAAATTTGCGAAATTCTGAGATATGAAGGCCAAATCACGTATCGAGAGAAAACATGAAGTAGTATCGAAATATTGGTAAAAACGAATACATTTACGTAAAGTGACACTTCATGAAAAACGTTAAAAAAGTCTCTATATTACCAAATTTGAGGATTTTAACGTCAAATCATAAAGCGAGGTTTCGTATTTTTTAGATCTTAGAAAAGACATATAAATGTTGTTTCCAATACAAATGATAAATCAATGTGTTTTCAATAGAATTAACTAAAATTTTCCTGATATTCCGTTTATATTACCGATGGAAGATGTACACGTAAAACTGCTCTAATCCGGCTGAAACGTCGATATATGCAATAAAAACAGAACTTCTCCCCTTTTCAATATCTTACTCAGTATTTTACCGAGAAACAAATAGTTGATTGAAAATGAAGTATTTAAGGTTAATTTCTAATCAATTATGTGTTTGCATAATTTTTATCGTATATTTAATGAATTAATACCAATAAACTGAAAATTCTCAAAAACGTGGAAAAACGGCAAAATATTGTCTTATTCGATGATATTTTGTTAAAATCACTTAAAGGAAAAGAGGATGATAAACGTCAAAATATTGCTAAATTCGATGATTTTTTGTAAAAACAAAATGCAAGAAAACTTGCTTAAAATGCAAAATTTGCGAAATTCTGAGATTTGAGAGCCAAATCACATATCGTGAGAAAACATGAAGAATTATCGAAATATTGGAATATTGGTAAAAACGAATATATTTACGTTCAATCACACTACATGAAAAACGTGAAAAAAATCGCTATTTTTCAAATTTGAGGATTTTAACTTCAAAACATAAAGCTAGGTTTCGTATTACCTCACATTCATCCCTCACTTGAGCCTCTGCATCCCTCTCTTGAGCCTCTGCATCACTCTCATGAACTCCTGCATCCCTCTCATGAGCCTCTGCATCCCTCACTTGAGCCTTTGCATCACTCTGTTAAGCCTCTGCATCCCTCTCTTGAGCCTCTGCGTCACTCTCAAGAGCCTCTGCATCCCTCTCTTGTGCCTCTGCTTCCCTCACTTGAGCCTCTGCATCCCTCTCTTGAGCCCCAGCATCCCTCTCTTGAGCCTCTACATCATTCTCTTGTGCCTCTGCATCACTCGCTTGAACCTCTGCATCACTCTCTTACGCCTCTGCATCTCTCTCTTCAGCCTCTGCATCACTCTCTTGAGCCTCTGCATCACTCTCTTGAGCCTTTACATCCCTCTCTTGACCCTCTGCATCCCTCTCTTAAGCCTCTGCATCACTCTCTTGAGCCTTTGCATCACTCTCTTGAGCCTCTGCATCCCTCTCTTAAGCCTCTGCAACACTCTCTTAAGCCTCAGCATCACTCTCTTAAGCCTTTGCATTCCTTTTTTGAGCCTCTGCGTCACTTTTTTAAGCCTCTGCATCCCTCTCTTGAGCCTCCGCATCATTCTCTTGAACTCCTGCATCCCTCTCATGAGCCTCTTCATCCCTCTCCTGAGCCTTTGCATCATTCTCTTAAGCCTCTGCATCCCTCTCTTGATCGTCTGCATCACTCTCTTGAGCCTCTGCATCACTCTCTTGAGCCTCTCTATCACTCTCTTGAGCCTCTGCATCACCCTCTTTAGCCTCTGCATTACTCTCTTGAGCCTCTGCATCCCTCTCCTAAGCCACTGCCTCACTCTGTTAAGCCTCTGCATCACTCTTTTGATCCTCTGCATCCCTCTCTTAAGCCTCTGCATCATTCTCTTGAGCCGCTGCATCATTCTCTTGAGCCTCTGCATCCCTCTCTTAAGCTTCTATATCATTCTCTTGTGCCTCTGCATCACTCTCTTGAGCCTTTGCATCACTCTCTTGGGCCTCTACATAATTCTCTTGAGCCTCTGCATCCCTCTCTTAAGCCTCTGCATCACTCTCTTGAGCTTTTGCATTACTTACTTGAGCCTCTGCATCCCTCTCTTAAGCCTCTACAACACTCTCTTCAGCCTCTGCATCACTCTCTTAAGCCTCTGCATCCCTCTTTTGAGCCTCTGCATCACTCTCTTAAGCCTCTGCAACACTCTCTTCAGCCTCTGCATCACTCTCTTGAGCCTTTGCATCACTCTCTTGAGCCTCTGCATCCCTCTCTTAAACCTCTGCAACACTCTATTCAGCCTCTGCATCACTCTCTTACGCCTCTGCATCCCTTTTTGAGCCTCTGCATCACTTTCTTAAGCCTCTGCATCACTCTCTTGAACTCCTGCATCCCTCTCATGAGCCTCTGCATCCCTCTCCTGAGCCTTTGCATCACTCTTTTAAGCCTCTGCATCCCTCTCTTGAGCCTCTGCGTCACTCTCAAGAGCCTCTGTATCCCTCTCTTGAGCCTCTGCATCACTCTCTTGAGCCTTTACATCCCTCTCTTGACCCTCTGCATCCCTCTCTTAAGCCTCTGCATCACTCTCTTGAGCCTTTGCATCACTCTCTTGAGCCTCTGCATCCCTCTCTTAAGCCTCTGCAACACTCTCTTAAGCCTCTGCATCACTCTCTTAAGCCTCTGCATTCCTTTTTTGAGCCTCTGCATCACTTTTTTAAGCCTCTGCATCCCTCTCTTGAGCCTCCGCATCATTCTCTTGAACTCCTGCATCCCTCTCATGAGCCTCTTCATCCCTCTCCTGAGCCTTTGCATCATTCTCTTAAGCCTCTGCATCCCTCTCTTGATCGTCTGCATCACTCTCTTGAGCCTCTGCATCACTCTCTTGAGCCTCTCTATCACTCTCTTGAGCCTCTGCATCACCCTCTTTAGCCTCTGCATTACTCTCTTGAGCCTCTGCATCCCTCTCCTAAGCCACTGCCTCACTCTGTTAAGCCTCTGCATCACTCTTTTGATCCTCTGCATCCCTCTCTTAAGCCTCTGCATCATTCTCTTGAGCCGCTGCATCATTCTCTTGAGCCTCTGCATCCCTCTCTTAAGCTTCTATATCATTCTCTTGTGCCTCTGCATCACTCTCTTGAGCCTTTGCATCACTCTCTTGGGCCTCTACATAATTCTCTTGAGCCTCTGCATCCCTCTCTTAAGCCTCTGCATCACTCTCTTGAGCTTTTGCATTACTTACTTGAGCCTCTGCATCCCTCTCTTAAGCCTCTACAACACTCTCTTCAGCCTCTGCATCACTCTTTTACGCCTCTGCATCCCTTTTTTGAGCCTCTGCATCACTTTCTTAAGCCTCTGCATCACTCTCTTGAACTCCTGCATCCCTCTCATGAGCCTCTGCATCCCTCTCCTGAGCCTTTGCATCACTCTTTTAAGCCTCTGCATCCCTCTCTTGAGCCTCTGCGTCACTCTCAAGAGCCTCTGCATCCCTCTCTTGTGCCTCTGCATCCCTCACTTGAGCCTTTGCATCCCTCTCTTGAGCCCCTGCATCCCTCTCTTGAGCCTCTGCATCCCTCTCTTGAGCCCCTGCATCCCTCTCTTAAGCCTCTGCATCACTCTCTTAAGCTTCTGCGTCACTCTTGTAAGCCTCTGAATCACTCTCTTGAGCCTCTGCATCCCTCTCTTGAACTCCTGCATCCCATTCATGAGCCTCTGCATCCCTGTTTTTAGCCTTTGCATCACTCTCTTAAGCCTCTGCATCCCTCTCTTGAGCCTCTGCATCACTCTCAAAACCCTCTGCATCCCTCTCTTGTTCCTTTGATTCCCTCACTTGAGCATCTGTATCCCTCTCTTGAGCCTCTGCATCCCTCTCTTGGGCCTCTACATCCCTCTCTTGAGCCTCTGCACCCCTCTCTTAATCCTCTGCATCAATCTCTTAAGCCTCTGCATCACTCTCTTAACCCTCTGCCTCACTCTGTTAAGCCTGTGCATCACTCTCTTGAGCCTCTGCATCCGTCTCTTGAGCCTCTGCATCACTCTCTTCAGCCTCTTCATCCCTCTCTTGAGCCTCTGCAACACTCTCTTCAGCCTCTGCATCACTCTCTTAAGCCTCTGAATCCCTCTTTTGAGGCCTCTGCATACCTCTCTTGAAGCTCTGCATCACTCTCTTGATTCTCTGCATCAATCTCGTAAGCCTCTGAATCACTCTCTTAAGCTTCTGCATCCCTCCTTTAAACCTCTGCATCCCTCTCTTAAGCCTCTGCAACACTCTCCTCTGCCTCTGCATCACACTCTTGAGCCTTTGCATTACTCTCTTGAGCCTCTGCATCCCTCTCTTAAGCCTCTGCAACACTCTTTTCAGCCTCTGCATCACTCTCTTAAGCCTCTGCATCCCTTTTTTGAGCCTCTGCATCACTTTCGTAAGCCTCTGCATCCCTTTCTTGAGCCTCTGCATCACTCTCATGAACTCCTGCATCCCTCTCATGAGCTTCTGCATCCCTCACTTGAGCCTCTGTATCCCTCTCTTGAGCCCCTGTATCCCTCTCTTAAGCCTCTGCATCACTCTCCTAAGCCTCTGCGTCACTCTTTTAAGCCTCTGAATCACTCTCTTCAGCCTCTGCATCCCTCTCTTGAACTCCTGCATCCCATTCATGAGCCTCTGCATCCCTGTTTTAAGCCTTTGCATCACTCTCTTAAGCCTCTGCATCCCTCTCTTGAGCCTCTGCATCACTCTCAAGACCCTCTGCATCCCTCTCTTGTTCCTCTGATTCCCTCACTTGAGCATCTGTATCCCTCTCTTGAGCCTCTGCATCCCTCTCTTGGTCCTCTACATCCATCTCTTGAGCCTCTGCACCCCTCTCTTAAGCCTCTGCATCAATCTCTTAAGCCTCTGCATCACTCTCTTGAACTTCTGCATCAATCTCTTGAGCCCCTGCATCCCTCTCTCAAGCCTCTGCATCACTCTCTTGAGCCTCTGCATCACCCTATTAAGCCTCTGCATTGCTCTCTTGAGCCTCTACATCCCTCTCCTAAGCCTCTGCCTCACTCTCTTAAGCCTGTGCATCACTCCCTTGAGCCTCTGCATCCGTCTCTTGAGCCTCTGCATCACTCTCTTCAGCCTCTTCATCCCTCTCTTGAGCCTCTGCAACACTCTCTTCAGCCTCTGCATCACTCTCTTAAGCCTCTGAATCCCTCTTTTGAGGCCTCTGCATAACTCTCTTGAAGCTCTGCATCACTCTCTTGATTCTCTGCATCAATCTCGTAAGCCTCTGAATCACTCTCTTAAGCCTCTGCATCACTTTCTTGAACCTTTGCATCACTCTCTTGAGCCTCTGCATCCCTCTCTTAAGCCTCTGAAACATTCTCTTCAGCCTCTGCATCACTCTCTTAAGCCTCTGCATCCTTTTTTTGAGCCTCTGCATCACTGTCTTAAGCCTCTGCATCCCTTTCTTGAGCCTCTGCATCACTCTCTTGAACTCCTGCATCCCTCTCATGAGCCTCTGCATCCCTCTCCTGAGCGTATGCATCGCTCTCTTAAGCCTCTGCATCCCTCTCTTGAGCCTCTGCGTCACTCCCAAGAGCCTCTGCATCCCTCTCTTGTGCCTCTGCATCCCTCTCTTGAGCTCCTGCATCCCTCTCTTGAGCCTCTGCATCCCTCTCTTGAGCCCCTGCATCTTTCTCTTAAGCCTCTGCATTACTCTCATAAGCCTCTGCATCACTCTCGTAAGCCTCTGAATCACTCTCTTGAGCCTCTGCATCCCTCTCCTGAACTCCTGTATCCCTCTCATGAACCTCTGCATCCCTCTCTTGAGCTTTTGCATCTCTCTCTTAAGCCTCTGCATCCCTCTCTTGAGCCTTTGCATCACTCTCAAGAGCTTCTGCATCCCTCTCTTGTTCCTCTGCATCCCTCACTTGAGCCTCTGCATCCCTCTCTTGAGCCTCTGCATCCCTCTCTTTGGCCCCTGCATCCCTCTCTTAAGCCTCTGCATCACTCTCTTAAGCCTCTGCATCACTCTTGTAAGCCTCTGAATCACTCTCTTGAGCCTCTGCATCGCTCTCTTCAACTCCTGCATCCCTCTCATGAGCCTCTGCATCCCTGTTTTTAGCCTTTGCATCATTCTCTTAAGCCTCTGCATCCCTCTCTTGAGCCTCTGCATCACTCTCAAGGCCCTCTGCATCCCTCTCTTGTTCCTCTGATTCCCTCACTTGAGACTCTGTATCCCTCTCTTGAGCCTCTGCATCCCTCTCTTGGGCCTCTACATCCCTCTCTTGAGCTTCTGCATCCCTCTCTTAAGCCTCAGCATCACTCTCTTAAGCCTCTGCATCACACTCTTGAGCCTCTGCATCACTCTCTTGAGCCCCTGCATCCCTCTCTCAAGCCTCTGCATCACTCTCTTGAGCCTCTGCATCACCCTATTAAGCCTCTGCATTACTCTCTTGAGCCTCTGCATCCCTCTCCTAAGCCTCTGCCTCTCTCTGTTAAGCCTGTGCATCACTCTCTTCAGCCTCTTCATCCCTCTCTTGAGCCTCTGCAACACTCTCTTCATCCTCTGCATCACTCTCTTAAGCCTCTCAATCCCTCTCTTGAGGCCTCTGCATAACTCTCTCGAAGCTCTGCATCACTCTCTTGATTCTCTGCAACACTCTCTTCAGCCTCTGCATCACTCTCTTAAGCCTCTGCATCCCTCTCTTCAGCCTCTGCATCCTTCTCTTAAGCCTCTGCAACACTCTCTTCAGCCTCTGCATCACTCTCTTGAGCCTCTGCATCCCTCTCTTGAGCCTCTGCATCCCTCTCTTAAGCCTCTGCATCAATCTCTTAAACCTCTGCATCACTCTCTTGAACCTCTGCATCACTCTCTTGAGCCCCTGCATCCCTCTCTCAAGCCTCTGCATCACTCTCTTGAGCCTCTGCATCACCCTATTAAGCCTCTGCATTACTCTCTTGATCCTCTGCATCCCTCTCCTAAGCCTCTGCCTCACTCTGTTAAGCCTGTGCATCACTGTCTTGAGCCTCTGCATCACTCTCTTCAGCCTCTTCATCCCTCTCTTGAGCCTCTGCAACACTCTCTTCAGCCTCTGCATCACTCTCTTAAGCCTCTGAATCCCTCATTTGAGGCCTCTGCATACCTCTCTTGAAGCTCTGCATCACTCTCTTGATTCTCTGCATCAATCTCGTAATCCTCTGAATCACTCTCTTAAGCCTTTGCATCCCTCCTTTGAGCCTCTGCATCCCTCTCTTAAGCCTCTGCAACACTCTCCTCTGCCTCTGCATCACACTCTTGAGCCTTTGCATCACTCTCTTGAGCCTCTGCATCCCTCTCTTAAGCCTCTGCAACACTCTTTTCAGCCTCTGCATCACTCTCTTAAGCCTCTGCATCCCTTTTTTGAGCCTCTGCATCACTTTCGTAAGCCTCTGCATCCCTTTCTTGAGCCTCTGCATCACTCCCATGAACTCCTGCATCCCTCTCATGAGATTCTGCATCCTCACTTGAGCCTCTGCATCCCTCTCTTGAGCCCCTGCATCCCTCTCTTAAGCCTCTGCATCACTCTCCTAAGCCTCTGCGTCACTCTTGTAAGCCTCTGAATCACTGTATTGAGCCTCTGAATCCCTCTCTTGAACTCCTGCATCCCATTCATGAGCCTCTGCATCCATGTTTTTAGCCTTTGCATCACTCTCTTAAGCCTCTGCATCCCTCTCTTGAGCCTCTGCATCACTCTCAAGACCCTCTGCATCCCTCTCTTGTTCCTCTGATTCCCTCACTTGAGCATCTGTATCCCTCTCTTGAGCCTCTGCATCCCTCTCTTGGGCCTCTACATCCCTCTCTTGAGCCTCTGCACCCCTCTCTTAAGCCTCTGCATCAATCTCTTAAGCCTCTGCATCACTCTCTTGAACCTCTGCATCAATCTCTTGAGCCCCTGCATCCCTCTCTCAAGCCTCTGCATCACTCTCTTGAGCCTCTGCATCGCCCTATTAAGCCTCTGCATTGCTCTCTTGAGCCTCTGCATCCCTCACCTAAGCCTCTGCCTCACTCTGTTAAGCCTGTGCATCACTCTCTTCAGCCTCTGCATCCGTCTCTTGAGCCTCTGCATCACTCTCTTCAGCCTCTTCATCCCTCTCTTGAGCCTCTGAATCCCTCTTTTGAGGCCTCTGCATAACTCTCTTGAAGCTCTGCATCACTCTCCTGATTCTCTGCATCAATCTCATAAGCCTCTGAATCACTCTCTTAAGCCTCTGCATCACTTTCTTGAACCTTTGCATCACTCTCTTGAGCCTCTGCATCCCTCTCTTAAGCCTCTGAAACATTCTCTTCAGCCTCTGCATCACTCTCTTAAGCCTCTGCATCCTTTTTTTGAGCCTCTGCATCACTGTCCTAAGCCTCTGCATCCCTTTCTTGAGCCTCTGCATCACTCTCTTGAACTCCTGCATCCCTCTCTTGAGCCTCTGCATCCCTCTCCTGAGCCTCTGCATCACTCTCCTAAGCCTCTGCATCCCTCCCTTCAGCCTCTGCGTCACTCTCAAGAGCCTCTGCATCCCTCTCTTGTGCCTCTGCATCCCTCTCTTGAGCTCCTGCATCCCTCTTTTGAGTCTCTGCATCGCTCTCTTAAACCTCTGCATCCCTCTCTTGAGCCTTTGCATCACTCTCATAAGCCTCTGCATCACTCTCGTAACCCTCTGAATCACTCTCTTGAGCCTCTGCATCCCTCTCCTGAACTCCTGTATCCCTCTCATGAGCCTCTGCATCCCTCTCTTGAGCTTTTGCATCTCTCTCTTAAGCCTCTGCATCCCTCTCTTGAGCCTTTGCATCACTCTCAAGAGCTTCTGCATCCCTCTCTTGTTCCTCTGCATCCCTCACTTGAGCCTCTGCATCCCTCTCTTGAGGCTCTGCATCCCTCTCTTTGGCCCCTGCATCCCTCTCTTAAGCCTCTGCATCACTCTCTTAAGCCTCTGCATCACTCTTGTAAGCCTCTGAATCACTCTCTTGAGCCTCTGCATCCCTCTCTTGAACTCCTGCATCCCTCTCATGAGCCTCTGCATCCCTGTTTTTAGCCTTTGCATCACTCTCTTAAGCCTCTGCATCCCTCTCTTGAGCCTCTGCATCACTCTCAAGACCCTCTGCATCCCTCTCTTGTTCCTCTGATTCCCTCACTTGAGCCTCTGTATCCCTCTCTTGAGCCTCTGCATCCCTCTCTTGTTCCTCTGATTCCCTCACTTGAGCTTCTGGATCCCTCTCTTAAGCCTCTGCATCACTCTCTTAAGCCTCTGCATCACACCCTTGAGCCTCTGCATCACTCTCTTGAGCCCCTGCATCCCTCTCTCTCAAGCCTCTGCATCACTCTCTTGAGCCTCTGCATCACCCTATTAAGCCTCTGCATTACTCTCTTGAGCCTCTGCATCCCTCTCCTAAGCCTCTGCCTCACTCTGTTAAGCCTGTGCATCACTCTCTTGAGCCTCTGCATCCCCCTCTTGAGCCTCTGCATCACTCTCTTCAGCCTCTTCATCCCTCTCTTCAGCCTCTGCATCACTCTCTTAAGCCTCTCAATCCCTCTCTTGAGGCCTCTGCATAACTCTCTCGAAGCTCTGCATCACTCTCTTTATTCTCTGCAACACTCTCTTAAGCCTCTGAATCACTCTCTTAAGCCTCTGCATCACTTTCTTGAGCCTTTGCATCACTCTCTTGAGCCTCTGCATCCTCTCTTAAGCCTCTGCCACACTCTTTTCAGCCTCTGCATCACTCTCTTAAGCCTCTGCATCCCTCTCTTGAGCCTCTGCATCCTTCTCTTAAGCCTCTGCAACACTCTCTTCAGCCTCTGCATCACTCTCTTGAGCCTCTGCATCCCTCTCTTGAGCCTCTGCATCCCTCTCTTAAGATTCTGAAACACTCTCTTCAGCCTCTGCATCACTCTCTTAAGCCTCTGCATCCTTTTTTTGAGCTTTTGCATCACTTTCGTAAGCCTCTGCATCCCTTTCTTGAGCCTCTGCATCACTCTCTTGAACTCCTGCATCTCTCTCATGAGCCTCTGCATCCCTCTCCTGAGCCTATGCATCACTCTCCTAAGCCTCTGCATCCCTCCCTTCAGCCTCTGCGTCACTCTCAAGAGCCTCTGCATCCCTCTCTTGTGCCTCTGCATCCCTCACTTGAGCCTCTGCATCCTTCTCTTGAGCCCCTGAATCCCTCTCTTGAGCCTGTGCATCCCTCTCTTGAACCCCTGCATCCCTCTCTTAAGCCTCTGCATCCCTCTCTCAAGCCTCTGCATCACTCTTGAGCCTCTGCATCACCCTCTTAAGCCTCTGCATTACTCTCTTGAGCCTCTGCATCCCTTTCCTAAGCCTCTGCCTCACTCTCTTAAGCCTCTGCATCACTCTCTTGAGCCTCTGCATCCCTCTCCTGAACCTCTGCATCACTCTCTTCAGCCTCTTCATCCCTCTCTTGAGCCTCTGAAACACTCTCTTCAGCCTCTGCATCACTCTCTTAAGCCTCTGAATCCCTCTCTTGAGGCCTCTGCATAACTCTCTCGAGCCTCTGCATCACTCTCTTGGTTCTCTGCATTAATCTCGTAAGCCTCTGAATCACTCTCTTGAGCCTCTGCAACCCTCTCTTAAGCCTCTGAATCACTCTCTTAAGCCTCTGCATCACTTTCTTGAGCCTTTGCATCACTCTCTTGAGCCTCTGCATCCTCTCTTAAGCCTCTGCAACACTCTCTTCAGCCTCTGCATTACTCTCAAGAGCCTCTGCATCCCTCTCTTGTGCCTCTGCATCCCTCACTTGAGCCTTGAGTTTATTGCTCGATGCAGAGCAATAAACTGAAAATGCAGAACAATAAACTGAAAATTCACAAAAACGTGGAAAAACGGCAAAATATTGCCTAATTCGATGGTATTTTGTTTAAATCACATAAAGGAAAAGAGGATGATAAACGTCAAAATATTGTTAATTCAATGATTTTTAGTACAAAACAAAACGCAAGAAAACTTGCTTAAAATGCAAAATTTGCGAAATTCTGAGATTTGAAAGCCAAATCACATATCGTGAGAAAACATGAAGAATTATCGAAATATTGGAATATTGGTAAAAAACGAATATATTTACGTTCAATCACACTACATGAAAAACGTGAAAAAAATCGCTATTTTTCCAAATTTGAGGATTTTAACTTCAAATCATAAAGCTAGGTTTCGTATTACCTCACATTCATCCCTCACTTGAGCCTCTGCATCCCTCTCTTGAGCCTCTGCATCACTCTCTTGAACTCCTGCATCCCTCTCATGAGCCTCTGCATCCCTCACTTGAGCCTTTGCATCACTCTGTTAAGCCTCTGCATCCCTCTCTTGAGCCTCTGCGTCACTCTCAAGAGCCTCTGCATCCCCTCTCTTGTGCCTCTGCTTCCCTCACTTGAGCCTCTGAATCCCTCTCTTGAGCCCCTGCATCCCTCTCTTGAGCCTCTACATCATTCTCTTTTGCCTCTGCATCACTCTCTTGAACCTCTGCATCACTCTCTTTAGGCTCTGCATCTCTCTCTTCAGCCTCTGCATCACTCTCTTGAGCCTCTGCATCACTCTCTTGAGCCTCTACATCCCTCTCTTGACCCTCTGCATCCCTCTCTTAAGCCTTTGCATCACTCTCTTGAGCCTTTGCATCACTCTCTTGAGCCTCTGCATCCCTCTCTTAAGTCTCTACAACACTCTCTTCAGCCTCTGCATCACTCTCCTGAGCCTTTGCATCACTCTCTTGAGCCTCTGCATCCCTCTCTTAAGCCTCTGCAACACTCTCTTAAGCCTCTGCATCACTCTCTTAAGCCTCTGCATTCCTTTTTTGAGCCTCTGCATCACTTTTTTAAGCCTCTGCATCCCTCTCTTGAGCCTCCGCATCATTCTCTTGAACTCCTGCATCCCTCTCATGACCCTCTGTATACCTCTCCTGAGCCTTTGCATCACTCTTTTAAGCCTCTGCATCCCTCTCTTGATCGTCTGCATCACTCTCTTGAGCCTCTGCATCACTCTCTTGAGCCTCTCTATCACTCTCTAGAGGCCTCTCCATCACCCTCTTTAGCTTCTGCATTACTCTCTTGAGCCTCTGCATCCCTCTCCTAATCCACTGCCTCACTCTGTTAAGCCTCTGCATCACTCTTTTGATCCTCTGCATCCCTCTCTTAAGCCTCTGCATCATTCTCTTGAGCCCCTGCATCATTCTCTTGAGCCTCTGCATCCCTCTCTTAAGCTTCTATATCATTCTCTTGTGCCTCTGCATCACTCTCTTGAACCTCTGCATCACTCTCTTAAGCCTCTAAATCTCTCTCTTCAGCCTCTGCATCACTCTCTTGAGTTTTTGCATCACTCTCTTGGGCCTCTACATCCTTCTCTTGAGCCTCTGCATCCCTCTCTTAAGCCTCTGCATCACTCTCGTGAGCTTTTGCATTACTTTCTTGAGCCTCTGCATCCCTCTCTTAAGCCTCTACAACACTCTCTTCAGCCTCTGCATCACTCTCTTAAGCCTCTGCATCCTTTTTTTGAGCCTCTGCATCACTTTCGTAAGCCTCTGCATCCCTTTCTTGCGCCTCTGCATCACTCTCTTGAACTCCTGCATCCCTCTCATGAGCCTCTGCATCTCTCTCCCGAGCCTATGCGTCACTCTCTTAAGCCTCTGCATCCCTCTCTTGAGCCTCTGCGTCTCTCTCAAGAACCTCTGCATCCCTCTCTTGTGCCTCTGCATCCCTCACTTGAGCCTCTGCATCCTTCTATTGAGCCCCTGGATCCCTCTCTTGAGCCTCTGCATCCCTTTCTTGAGCCCCTGCATCCCTCTCTTAAGCCTCTGCATCACTCTCTTAGGGCTCTGCATCACTCTCGTAAGCCTCTGAATCACTCTCTTGAGCCTCTGCAGCCCTCTCTTGAACTCCTGTATCCCTCTCATGAGCCTCTGCATCCCTCTCTTGAGCCTTTGCATCTCTCTCTTAAGCCTCTGCATCCCTCTCTTGAGCCTCTGCATCCCTCTCTTGGGCCTCTACATCCCTCTCGTGAGCCTCTGCATCCCTCTCTTAAGCCTCTGCATCACTCTCTTATGCCTCTGCATCACTCTTTTAAGCCTCTGAATCACTCTCTTGAGCCTCTGCGTCACTCTCTTGAGCCCCTGCATCCCTCTCTCAAGCCTCTGCATCACTCTCTTGAGCCTCTACCTCTCTTAAGCCTCTGCATCACTCTCTTGAGCCTCTGCATCCCTCTCTTGAACCTCTGCATCACTCTCTTCAGCCTCTTCATCCCTCTCTTGAGCCTCTGCAACACTCTCTTCAGCCTCTGCATCACTCTCTTAAGCCTCTGAATCCCTCTCTTGAGGCCTCTGCATATTTCTCTCGAGCCTCTGCATCACTCTCTTGGTTCTCTGCATTACTCTCGTAAGCCTCTGAATCACTCTCTTGGTTCTCTGCATTACTCTCGTAAGCCTCTGAATCACTCTCTTGAGCCTCTGCAACCCTCTCTTAAGCCTCTGCATCCCTCTCTTAAGCCTCTGCATTACTCTCTTATGCCTCTGAATCCCTCTCTTGAGGCCTCTGCATAACTCTCTCGAGCCTCTGCATCACTCTCTTGATTCTCTGCATCACTCTCGTAAGCCTCTGAATCACTCTCAAGAGCCTCTGCATCCCTCTCTTTTGCCTCTGCTTCCCTCACTTGAGCCTCTGCATCCCTCTCTTGAACCCCTGCATCCCTCTCTTTAGCCTCTACATCATTCTCTTGGGCCTCTGCATTACTCTCTTGAACCTCTGCATCACTCTCCTAAGCCTCTGCATCTCTCTCTTGAGCCTCTGCATCACTCTCTTGAGACTCTGTTTCACTCTCTTCAGCCTCTACATCCCTCTCTTAAGCCTCTGCATCACTTATTTGAGCCTTTGCATAACTCTCTTGAGCCTCTGCATCCCTCTCTAAAGCCTCTGCAACACTCTCTTCAGCCTCTGCATCACTCTCTTGAGCCTTTGCATCAATCTCTTGAGCCTCTGCATCCCTCTCTTAAGATTCTGAAACACTTCAGCCTCTGCATCACTCTCTTAAGCCTCTGCATCCTTTTTTTGAGCCTCTGCATCACTTTCGTAAGCCACTGCATCCCTTTCTTGAGCCTCTGCATTACTCTCTTCAACTCCTGCATCCCTCTCATGAGCCTCTGCATCCCTCTCCTGAGCCTATGCATCACTCTCCTAAGCCTCTGCATCCCTCTCTTCAGCCTCTGCGTCACTCTCAAGAGCCTCTGCATCCCTCTCTTGTGCCTCTGCATCCCTCACTTGAGCCTCTGCATCCTTCTCTTGAGCCCCTGCATCCCTCCTTGAGCCTCTGCATCCCTCTCTTGAGCCCCTGCATCCCTCTCGTAAGCCTCTGCATCCCTCTCTCAAGCCTCTGCATCACTCTTGAGCCTCTGCATCACCCTCTTAAGCCTCTGCATCCCTCTCTTGAACCTCTGCATCACTCTCTTCAGCCTCTTCATCCCTCTCTTGAGCCTCTGCAACACTCTCTTCAGCCTCTGCATCACTCTCTTAAGCCTCTGAATCCCACTCTTGAGGCCTCTGCATAACTCTCTCGAGCCTCTGCATCACTCTTTTGGTTCTCTGCATTACTCTCATAAGCCTCTGAATCACTCTCTTTATCCTCTGCAACCCTCTCTTAAGCCTCTGAATCACTCTCTTAAGCCTCTGCATCACTTTCTTGAGCCTTTGCATCACTCTCTTGAGCCTCTGCATCCTCTCTTAAGCCTCTGCAACACTCTCTTCAGCCTCTGCATTACTCTCAAGAGCCTCTGCATCCCTCACTTGAGCCTTGAGTTTATTGCTCGATGCAGAGCAATAAACTGAAAATGCAGAACAATAAACTGAAAATTCACAAAAACGTGGAAAAACGGCAAAATATTGCCTCATTCGATGGTATTTTGTTTAAATCACATAAAGGAAAAGAGGATGATAAACGTCAAAATATTGTTAATTCAATGATTTTTAGTACAAAACAAAACGCAAGAAAACCTGCTTAAAATGCAAAATTTGCGAAATTCTGAGATTTGAAAGCCAAATCACATATCGTGAGAAAAGATGAAGAATTATCGAAATATTCGAATATTGGTAAAAACGAATATATTTATGATCAATCACACTACATGAAAAACGTGAAAAAAATCGCTATTTTTCCAAATTTGAGGATTTTAACTTCAAATCATAAAGCTAGGTTTCGGATTACCTCACATTCATCCCTCACTTGAGCCTCTGCATCCCACTCTTGAGCCTCTGCATCACTCTCTTGAACTCCTGCATCCCTCTCATGAGCCTCTGCATCCCTCACTTGAGCCTTTGCATCACTCTGTTAAGCTTCTGCATCCCTCTCTTGAGCCTCTGCGTCACTCTCAAGAGCCTCTGCATCCCTCTCTAGTGCCTCTGCTTCCCTCACTTGAGCCTCTGCATCCCTCTCTTGAGCCCCTGCATCCCTCTCTTGAGCCTCTACATCATTCTCTTGTGCCTCTGCATCACTCTCTTGAACCTCTGCATCACTCTCTTAAGCCTCTGCATCTCTCTCTTCAGTTTCTGCATCACTCTCTTGAGCCTCTGCATCACTCTCTTGAGCCTCTACATCCCTCTCTTGACCCTCTGCATCCCTCTCTTAAGCCTCTGCATCACTCTCTTGAGCCTTTGCATCACTCTCTTGAGCCTATGCATCACTCTCCTAAGCCTCTGCATCCCTCTCTTGAGCGTCTGCGTCACTCTCAAGAGCCTCTGCATCCCTCTCTTGTGCCTCTGCATCCCTCACTTAAGCCTCTGCATCCTTCTATTGAGCCCCTGGATCCCTCTCTTGAGCCTCAGCATCCCTCTCTTGAGCCCCTGCATCGCTCTCTTAAGCCTCTGCATCACTCTCTTATGCCTCTGCCTCACTCTCTTAAGCCTCTGAATCACTCTCTTGAGCCTCTGCGTCACTCTATTGAGCCCCTGCATCCCTCTCTCAAGCCTCTGCATCACTCACTTGAGCCTCTGCCTCACTCTCTTAAGCCTCTGCATCCCTCTCTTGAGCCTTTGCATCACTCTCATAAGCCTCTGCATCACTCTCGTAACCCTCTGAATCACTCTCTTGAGCCTCTGCATCCCTCTCCTGAACTCCTGTATCCCTCTCATGAGCCTCTGCATCCCTCTCTTGAGCTTTTGCATCTCTCTCTTAAGCCTCTGCATCCCTCTCTTGAGCCTTTGCATCACTCTCAAGAGCTTCTGCATCCCTCTCTTGTTCCTCTGCATCCCTCACTTGAGCCTCTGCATCCCTCTCTTGAGGCTCTGCATCCCTCTCTTTGGCCCCTGCATCCCTCTCTTAAGCCTCTGCATCACTCTCTTAAGCCTCTGCATCACTCTTGTAAGCCTCTGAATCACTCTCTTGAGCCTCTGCATCCCTCTCTTGAACTCCTGCATCCCTCTCATGAGCCTCTGCATCCCTGTTTTTAGCCTTTGCATCACTCTCTTAAGCCTCTGCATCCCTCTCTTGAGCCTCTGCATCACTCTCAAGACCCTCTGCATCCCTCTCTTGTTCCTCTGATTCCCTCACTTGAGCCTCTGTATCCCTCTCTTGAGCCTCTGCATCCCTCTCTTGTTCCTCTGATTCCCTCACTTGAGCTTCTGGATCCCTCTCTTAAGCCTCTGCATCACTCTCTTAAGCCTCTGCATCACACCCTTGAGCCTCTGCATCACTCTCTTGAGCCCCTGCATCCCTCTCTCTCAAGCCTCTGCATCACTCTCTTGAGCCTCTGCATCACCCTATTAAGCCTCTGCATTACTTTCTTGAGCCTCTGCATCCCTCTCCTAAGCCTCTGCCTCACTCTGTTAAGCCTGTGCATCACTCTCTTGAGCCTCTGCATCCCCCTCTTGAGCCTCTGCATCACTCTCTTCAGCCTCTTCATCCCTCTCTTCAGCCTCTGCATCACTCTCTTAAGCCTCTCAATCCCTCTCTTGAGGCCTCTGCATAACTCTCTCGAAGCTCTGCATCACTCTCTTTATTCTCTGCAACACTCTCTTAAGCCTCTGAATCACTCTCTTAAGCCTCTGCATCACTTTCTTGAGCCTTTGCATCACTCTCTTGAGCCTCTGCATCCTCTCTTAAGCCTCTGCCACACTCTTTTCAGCCTCTGCATCACTCTCTTAAGCCTCTGCATCCCTCTCTTGAGCCTCTGCATCCTTCTCTTAAGCCTCTGCAACACTCTCTTCAGCCTCTGCATCACTCTCTTGAGCCTCTGCATCCCTCTCTTGAGCCTCTGCATCCCTCTCTTAAGATTCTGAAACACTCTCTTCAGCCTCTGCATCACTCTCTTAAGCCTCTGCATCCTTTTTTTGAGCTTTTGCATCACTTTCGTAAGCCTCTGCATCCCTTTCTTGAGCCTCTGCATCACTCTTTTGAACTCCTGCATCTCTCTCATGAGCCTCTGCATCCCTCTCCTGAGCCTATGCATCACTCTCCTAAGCCTCTGCATCCCTCCCTTCAGCCTCTGCGTCACTCTCAAGAGCCTCTGCATCCCTCTCTTGTGCCTCTGCATCCCTCACTTGAGCCTCTGCATCCTTCTCTTGAGCCCCTGAATCCCTCTCTTGAGCCTCTGCATCCCTCTCTTGAACCCCTGCATCCCTCTCTTAAGCCTCTGCATCCCTCTCTCAAGCCTCTGCATCACTCTTGAGCCTCTGCATCACCCTCTTAAGCCTCTGCATTACTCTCTTGAGCCTCTGCATCCCTTTCCTAAGCCTCTGCCTCACTCTCTTAAGCCTCTGCATCACTCTCTTGAGCCTCTGCATCCCTCTCCTGAACCTCTGCATCACTCTCTTCAGCCTCTTCATCCCTCTCTTGAGCCTCTGAAACACTCTCTTCAGCCTCTGCATCACTCTCTTAAGCCTCTGAATCCCTCTCTTGAGGCCTCTGCATAACTCTCTCGAGCCTCTGCATCACTCTCTTGGTTCTCTGCATTAATCTCGTAAGCCTCTGAATCACTCTCTTGAGCCTCTGCAACCCTCTCTTAAGCCTCTGAATCACTCTCTTAAGCCTCTGCATCACTTTCTTGAGCCTTTGCATCACTCTCTTGAGCCTCTGCATCCTCTCTTAAGCCTCTGCAACACTCTCTTCAGCCTCTGCATTACTCTCAAGAGCCTCTGCATCCCTCTCTTGTGCCTCTGCATCCCTCACTTGAGCCTTGAGTTTATTGCTCGATGCAGAGCAATAAACTGAAAATGCAGAACAATAAACTGAAAATTCACAAAAACGTGGAAAAACGGCAAAATATTGCCTAATTCGATGGTATTTTGTTTAAATCACATAAAGGAAAAGAGGATGATAAACGTCAAAATATTGTTAATTCAACGATTTTTAGTACAAAACAAAACGCAAGAAAACTTGCTTAAAATGCAAAATTTGCGAAATTCTGAGATTTGAAAGCCAAATCACATATCGTGAGAAAACATGAAGAATTATCGAAATATTGGAATATTGGTAAAAAACGAATATATTTACGTTCAATCACACTACATGAAAAACGTGAAAAAAATCGCTATTTTTCCAAATTTGAGGATTTTAACTTCAAATCATAAAGCTAGGTTTCGTATTACCTCACATTCATCCCTCACTTGAGCCTCTGCATCCCTCTCTTGAGCCTCTGCATCACTCTCTTGAACTCCTGCATCCCTCTCATGAGCCTCTGCATCCCTCACTTGAGCCTTTGCATCACTCTGTTAAGCCTCTGCATCCCTCTCTTGAGCCTCTGCGTCACTCTCAAGAGCCTCTGCATCCCCTCTCTTGTGCCTCTGCTTCCCTCACTTGAGCCTCTGAATCCCTCTCTTGAGCCCCTGCATCCCTCTCTTGAGCCTCTACATCATTCTCTTTTGCCTCTGCATCACTCTCTTGAACCTCTGCATCACTCTCTTAAGGCTCTGCATCTCTCTCTTACGCCTCTGCATCACTCTCTTGAGCCTCTGCATCACTCTCTTGAGCCTCTACATCCCTCTCTTGACCCTCTGCATCCCTCTCTTAAGCCTCTGCATCACTCTCTTGAGCCTTTGCATCACTCTCTTGAGCCTCTGCATCCCTCTCTTAAGCCTCTACAACACTCTCTTCAGCCTCTGCATCACTCTCCTGAGCCTTTGCATCACTCTCTTGAGCCTCTGCATCCCTCTCTTAAGCCTCTGCAACACTCTCTTAAGCCTCTGCATCACTCTCTTAAGCCTCTGCATTCCTTTTTTGAGCCTCTGCATCACTTTTTTAAGCCTGTGCATCCCTCTCTTGAGCCTCCGCATCATTCTCTTGAACTCCTGCATCCCTCTCATGACCCTCTGTATACCTCTCCTGAGCCTTTGCATCACTCTTTTAAGCCTCTGCATCCCTCTCTTGATCGTCTGCATCACTCTCTTGAGCCTCTGCATCACTCTCTTGAGCCTCTCTATCACTCTCTAGAGGCCTCTCCATCACCCTCTTTAGCTTCTGCATTACTCTCTTGAGCCTCTGCATCCCTCTCCTAATCCACTGCCTCACTCTGTTAAGCCTCTGCATCACTCTTTTGATCCTCTGCATCCCTCTCTTAAGCCTCTGCATCATTCTCTTGAGCCCCTGCATCATTCTCTTGAGCCTCTGCATCCCTCTCTTAAGCTTCTATATCATTCTCTTGTGCCTCTGCATCACTCTCTTGAACCTCTGCATCACTCTCTTAAGCCTCTAAATCTCACTCTTCAGCCTCTGCATCACTCTCTTGAGTTTTTGCATCACTCTCTTGGGCCTCTACATCCTTCTCTTGAGCCTCTGCATCCCTCTCTTAAGCCTCTGCATCACTCTCGTGAGCTTTTGCATTACTTTCTTGAGCCTCTGCATCCCTCTCTTAAGCCTCTACAACACTCTCTTCAGCCTCTGCATCACTCTCTTAAGCCTCTGCATCCTTTTTTTGAGCCTCTGCATCACTTTCGTAAGCCTCTGCATCCCTTTCTTGCGCCTCTGCATCACTCTCTTGAACTCCTGCATCCCTCTCATGAGCCTCTGCATCTCTCTCCCGAGCCTATGCGTCACTCTCTTAAGCCTCTGCATCCCTCTCTTGAGCCTCTGCGTCTCTCTCAAGAACCTCTGCATCCCTCTCTTGTGCCTCTGCATCCCTCACTTGAGCCTCTGCATCCTTCTATTGAGCCCCTGGATCCCTCTCTTGAGCCTCTGCATCCCTTTCTTGAGCCCCTGCATCCCTCTCTTAAGCCTCTGCATCACTCTCTTAGGGCTCTGCATCACTCTCGTAAGCCTCTGAATCACTCTCTTGAGCCTCTGCAGCCCTCTCTTGAACTCCTGTATCCCTCTCATGAGCCTCTGCATCCCTCTCTTGAGCCTTTGCATCTCTCTCTTAAGCCTCTGCATCCCTCTCTTGAGCCTCTGCATCCCTCTCTTGGGCCTCTACATCCCTCTCGTGAGCCTCTGCATCCCTCTCTTAAGCCTCTGCATCACTCTCTTATGCCTCTGCATCACTCTTTTAAGCCTCTGAATCACTCTCTTGAGCCTCTGCGTCACTCTCTTGAGCCCCTGCATCCCTCTCTCAAGCCTCTGCATCACTCTCTTGAGCCTCTACCTCTCTTAAGCCTCTGCATCACTCTCTTGAGCCTCTGCATCCCTCTCTTGAACCTCTGCATCACTCTCTTCAGCCTCTTCATCCCTCATTTGAGCCTCTGCAACACTCTCTTCAGCCTCTGCATCACTCTCTTAAGCCTCTGAATCCCTCTCTTGAGGCCTCTGCATATTTCTCTCGAGCCTCTGCATCACTCTCTTGGTTCTCTGCATTACTCTCGTAAGCCTCTGAATCACTCTCTTGGTTCTCTGCATTACTCTCGTAAGCCTCTGAATCACTCTCTTGAGCCTCTGCAACCCTCTCTTAAGCCTCTGCATCCCTCTCTTAAGCCTCTGCATTACTCTCTTATGCCTCTGAATCCCTCTCTTGAGGCCTCTGCATAACTCTCTCGAGCCTCTGCATCACTCTCTTGATTCTCTGCATCACTCTCGTAAGCCTCTGAATCACTCTCAAGAGCCTCTGCATCCCTCTCTTTTGCCTCTGCTTCCCTCACTTGAGCCTCTGCATCCCTCTCTTGAACCCCTGCATCCCTCTCTTTAGCCTCTACATCATTCTCTTGGGCCTCTGCATTACTCTCTTGAACCTCTGCATCACTCTCCTAAGCCTCTGCATCTCTCTCTTGAGCCTCTGCATCACTCTCTTGAGACTCTGTTTCACTCTCTTCAGCCTCTACATCCCTCTCTTAAGCCTCTGCATCACTTATTTGAGCCTTTGCATAACTCTCTTGAGCCTCTGCATCCCTCTCTAAAGCCTCTGCAACACTCTCTTCAGCCTCTGCATCACTCTCTTGAGCCTTTGCATCAATCTCTTGAGCCTCTGCATCCCTCTCTTAAGATTCTGAAACACTTCAGCCTCTGCATCACTCTCTTAAGCCTCTGCATCCTTTTTTTGAGCCTCTGCATCACTTTCGTAAGCCACTGCATCCCTTTCTTGAGCCTCTGCATTACTCTCTTCAACTCCTGCATCCCTCTCATGAGCCTCTGCATCCCTCTCCTGAGCCTATGCATCACTCTCCTAAGCCTCTGCATCCCTCTCTTCAGCCTCTGCGTCACTCTCAAGAGCCTCTGCATCCCTCTCTTGTGCCTCTGCATCCCTCACTTGAGCCTCTGCATCCTTCTCTTGAGCCCCTGCATCCCTCCTTGAGCCTCTGCATCCCTCTCTTGAGCCCCTGCATCCCTCTCGTAAGCCTCTGCATCCCTCTCTCAAGCCTCTGCATCACTCTTGAGCCTCTGCATCACCCTCTTAAGCCTCTGCATTGCTCTTTTGAGCCTCTGCATCCCTTTCCTAAGCCTCTGCCTCACTCTCTTAAGCCTCTGCATCACTCTCTTGAGCCTCTGCATCCCTCTCTTGAACCTCTGCATCACTCTCTTCAGCCTCTTCATCCCTCTCTTGAGCCTCTGCAACACTCTCTTCAGCCTCTGCATCACTCTCTTAAGCCTCTGAATCCCACTCTTGAGGCCTCTGCATAACTCTCTCGAGCCTCTGCATCACTCTTTTGGTTCTCTGCATTACTCTCGTAAGCCTCTGAATCACTCTCTTTAGCCTCTGCAACCCTCTCTTAAGCCTCTGAATCACTCTCTTAAGCCTCTGCATCACTTTCTTGAGCCTTTGCATCACTCTCTTGAGCCTCTGCATCCTCTCTTAAGCCTCTGCAACACTCTCTTCAGCCTCTGCATTACTCTCAAGAGCCTCTGCATCCCTCACTTGAGCCTTGAGTTTATTGCTCGATGCAGAGCAATAAACTGAAAATGCAGAACAATAAACTGAAAATTCACAAAAACGTGGAAAAACGGCAAAATATTGCCTCATTCGATGGTATTTTGTTTAAATCACATAAAGGAAAAGAGGATGATAAACGTCAAAATATTGTTAATTCAATGATTTTTAGTACAAAACAAAACGCAAGAAAACCTGCTTAAAATGCAAAATTTGCGAAATTCTGAGATTTGAAAGCCAAATCACATATCGTGAGAAAAGATGAAGAATTATCGAAATATTCGAATATTGGTAAAAACGAATATATTTATGATCAATCACACTACATGAAAAACGTGAAAAAAATCGCTATTTTTCCAAATTTGAGGATTTTAACTTCAAATCATAAAGCTAGGTTTCGGATTACCTCACATTCATCCCTCACTTGAGCCTCTGCATCCCTCTCTTGAGCCTCTGCATCACTCTCTTGAACTCCTGCATCCCTCTCATGAGCCTCTGCATCCCTCACTTGAGCCTTTGCATCACTCTGTTAAGCTTCTGCATCCCTCTCTTGAGCCTCTGCGTCACTCTCAAGAGCCTCTGCATCCCTCTCTTGTGCCTCTGCTTCCCTCACTTGAGCCTCTGCATCCCTCTCTTGAGCCCCTGCATCCCTCTCTTGAGCCTCTACATCATTCTCTTGTGCCTCTGCATCACTCTCTTGAACCTCTGCATCACTCTCTTAAGCCTCTGCATCTCTCTCTTCAGCTTCTGCATCACTCTCTTGAGCCTCTGCATCACTCTCTTGAGCCTCTACATCCCTCTCTTGACCCTCTGCATCCCTCTCTTAAGCCTCTGCATCACTCTCTTGAGCCTTTGCATCACTCTCTTGAGCCTATGCATCACTCTCCTAAGCCTCTGCATCCCTCTCTTGAGCGTCTGCGTCACTCTCAAGAGCCTCTGCATCCCTCTCTTGTGCCTCTGCATCCCTCACTTAAGCCTCTGCATCCTTCTATTGAGCCCCTGGATCCCTCTCTTGAGCCTCAGCATCCCTCTCTTGAGCCCCTGCATCGCTCTCTTAAGCCTCTGCATCACTCTCTTATGCCTCTGCATCACTCTCTTAAGCCTCTGAATCACTCTCTTGAGCCTCTGCGTCACTCTATTGAGCCCCTGCATCCCTCTCTCAAGCCTCTGCATCACTCTCTTGAGCCTCTGCCTCACTCTCTTAAGCCTCTGCATCACTCTCTTGAGCCTCTGCATCCCTCTCTTGAACCTCTGCATCACTCTCTTCAGCCTCTTCATCCCTCTCTTGAGCCTCTGCAACACTCTCTTCAGCCTCTGCATCACTCTCTTAAGCCTCTGAATCCCTCTCTTGAGGCCTCTGCATAACTCTCTCGAGCCTCTGCATCACTCTCTTGGTTCTCTGCATTACTCTCGTAAGCCTCTGAATCACTCTCTTGAGCCTCTGCAACCTTCTCTTAAGCCTCTGCATCCCTCTCTTAAGCCTCTGCATCACTCTCTTATACCTCTGAATCCCTCTCTTGAGGCCTCTGCATAACTCTCTCGAGCCTCTGCATCACTCTCCTGATTCTCTGCATCACTCTCGTAAGCCTCTGAATCACTCTCAAGAGCCTCTGCATCCCTCTCTTGAGCCCCAGCATCCCTCTCTTTAGCCTCTACATCATTCTCTTGGGCCTCTGCATCACTCTCTTGAACCTCTGCATCACTCTCTTAAGCCTCTGCATCTCTCTCTTGAGCCTCTGCATCACTCTCTTGAGACTCTGCATCACTCTCTTGAGCCTCTACATCCCTCTCTTAAGCCTCTACATCACTCTCTTGAGCCTTTGCATAACTCTCTTGAGCCTCTGCATCCCTCTCTAAAGCCTCTGCAACACTCTCTTCAGCCTCTGCATCACTCTCTTGAGCCTTTGCATCAATCTCTTGAGCCTCTGCATCCCTCTCTTAAGATTCTGAAACACTCTCTTCAGCCTCTGCATCACTCTCTTAAGCCTCTGCATCCTTTTTTTGAGCCTCTGCATCACTTTCGTAAGACTCAGCATCCCTTTCTTGAGCCTCTGCATCACTCTCTTGAACTCCTGCATCCCTCTCATGAGCCTCTGCATCCCTCTCCTGAGCCTATGCATCACTCTCCTAAGCCTCTGCATCCCTCTCTTCAGCCTCTGCGTCACTCTCAAGAGCCTCTGCATCCCTCTCTTGTGCCTCTGCATCCCTCACTTGAGCCTCTGCATCCTTCTCTTGAGCCCCTGCATCCCTCTCTTGAGCCTCTGCATCCCTCTCTTGAGCCCCTGCATCCCTCTCTTAAGCCCCTGCATCCCTTTCTCAAGCCTCTGCATCACTCTTGAGCCTCTGCATCTCCCTCTTAAGCCTCTGCATTACTCTCTTGAGCATCTGCTTCGATTTCCTAAGCCTCTGCCTCACTCTCTTAAGCCTCTGCATCACTCTCTTGAGCCTCTGCATCCCTCTCTTGAACCTCTGCATCACTCTCTTCAGCCTCTTCATCCCTCTCTTGAGCCTCTGCAACACTCTCTTCAGCCTCTGCATCACTCTCTAAAGCCTCTGAATCCCTCTCTTGAGGCCTCTGCATAACTCTCTCGAGCCTCTGCATCACTCTCTTGGTTCTCTGCATTACTCTCGTAAGCCTCTGAATCACTCTCTTGAGCCTCTGCAACCCTCTCTTAAGCCTCTGAATCACTCTCTTAAGCCTCTGCATCACTTTCTTGAGCCTTTGCATTACTCTCTTGAGCCTCTGCATCACTCTCTTGAACTCCTGCATCCCTCTCATGAGCCTCTGCATCCCTCACTTGAGCCTTTGCATCACTCTGTTAAGCCTCTGCATCCCTCTCTTGAGCCTCTGCGTCACTCTCAAGAGCCTCTGCATCCCTCTCTTGTGCCTCTGCTTCCCTCACTTGAGCCTCTGCATCCCTCTCTTGAGCCCCTGCATCCCTCTCTTGAGCCTCTACATCATTCTCTTGTGCCTCTGCATCACTCGCTTAAGCCTCTGCATCTCTCTCTTCAGCCTCTGCATCACTCTCTTGAGCCTCTGCATCACTCTCTTGAGCCTCTACATCCCTCTCTTGACCCTCTGCATCCCTCTCTTAACCCTCTGCATCACTCTCTTGAGCCTTTGCATCACTCTCTTGAGCCTCTGCATCCCTCTCTTAAGCCTCTACAACACTCTCTTCAGCCTCTGCATCACTCTCTTGAGCCTTTGCATCACTCTCTTGAGCCTCTGCAACCCTCTCTAAAGCCTCTGAATCACTCTCTTAAGCCTTTGCATCACTTTCTTGAGCCTTTGCATTACTCTCTTGAGCCTCTGCATCCTCTCTTAAGCCTCTGCAACACTCTCTTCAGCCTCTGCATTACTCTCAAGAGCCTCTGCATCCCTCTCTTGTGCCTCTGCATCCCTCACTCGACCCTTGATTTATTGCTCGATGCAGAGCAATAAACTAAAAATGCAGAACAATAAACTGAAAATTCACAAAAACGTGGAAAAAGTGCAAAATATTGCCTCATTCGATGGTATTTTTTTTAAATCACATAAAGGAAAAGTGGATGATAAACGTCAAAATATTGTTAATTCAATGATTTTTAGTACAAAACAAAACGCAAGAAAACTTGCTTAAAATGCAAAATTTGCGAAATTCTGAGATTTGAAAGCCAAATCACATATCGTGAGAAAAGATGAAGAATTATCGAAATATTCGAATATTGGTAAAAACGAATATATTTATGATCAATCACACTACATGAAAAACGTGAAAAAAATCGCTATTTTTCCAAATTTGAGGATTTTAACTTCAAATCATAAAGCTAGGTTTCGTATTACCTCACATTCATCCCTCACTTGAGCCTCTGCATCCCTCTCTTGAGCCTCTGCATCACTCTCTTGAACTCCTGCATCCCTCTCATTAGCCTCTGCATCCCTCACTTGAGCCTTTGCATCACTCTGTTAAGCCTCTGCATCCCTCTCTTGAGCCTCTGCGTCACTCTCAAGAGCCTCTGCATCCCTCTCTTGTGCCTCTGCTTCCCTCACTTGAGCCTCTGCATCCCTCTCTTGAGCCCCTGCATCCCTCTCTAGAGCCTCTACATCATTCTCTTGTGCCTCTGCATCACTCTCTTGAACCTCTGCATCACTCTCTTAAGCCTCTGCATCTCTCTCTTCAGCTTCTGCAACACTCTCTTGAGCCTCTGCATCACTCTCTTGAGCCTCTACATCCCTCTCTTGACCCTCTGCATCCCTCTCTTAAGCCTCTGCATCACTCTCTTGAGCCTTTGCATCACTCTCTTGAGCCTATGCATCACTCTCCTAAGCCTCTGCATCCCTCTCTTGAGCCTCTGCGTCACTCTCAAGAGCCTCTGCATCCCTCTCTTGTGCCTCTGCATCCCTCACTTAAGCCTCTGCATCCTTCTATTGAGCCCCTGGATCCCTCTCTTGAGCCTCTGCATCCCTCTCTTGAGCCCCTGCATCCCTCTCTTAAGCCTCTGCATCACTCTCTTATGCCTCTGCATCACTCTCTTAAGCCTCTGAATCACTCTCTTGAGCCTCTGCGTCACTCTATTGAGCCCCTGCATCCCTCTCTCAAGCCTCTGCATCACTCTCTTGAGCCTCTGCCTCACTCTCTTAAGCCTCTGCATCACTCTCTTGAGCCTCTGCATCCCTCTCTTGAACCTCTGCATCACTCTCTTCAGCCTCTTCATCCCTCTCTTGAGCCTCTGCAACACTCTCTTCAGCCTCTGCATCACTCTCTTAAGCCTCTGAATCCCTCTCTTGAGGCCTCTGCATAACTCTCTCGAGCCTCTGCATCACTCTCTTGAGCCCCAGCATCCCTCTCTTTAGCCTCTACATCATTCTCTTGGGCCTCTGCATCACTCTCTTGAACCTCTGCATCACTCTCTTAAGCCTCTGCATCTCTCTCTTGAGCCTCTGCATCACTCTCTTGGGCCTCGACATCCCTCTATTGTGCCTCTGCATCCCTCTCTTGAGCCTCTGGATCCCTCTCTTGAGCCCCTGCATCCCTCTCTTTAGCCTCTGCATCCTTCGCTTGAGCCTCTGCATCCCTCTCTTAAGCCTCTGCATCACTCTCTTAATCCTCTGCATCACTCTCGTAAGACTCTGAATCACTCTCGTAAGCTCAAGAGAGTGATAGAGAGGCTCAAGAGCGTGATGCAGAGGCTCTTGAGAGTGACGCAGAGGCTCAAGAGAGGGATGCAGAGGCTTAAGAGAGTGTGATGCAAAGGCTCAGGAGAGGGATGCAGAGGCTCATGAGAGGGATGCATGAGTTCAAGAGAGTGATGCAGAGGCTCAAGAAAGGGATGCAGAGGCTTAAAAAATTGATATAGAGGCTCAAAAAAGGGATGCAGAGGCATAAGAGAGTGCTGCAGAGGCTTAAGAGAGTGATGCAGAGGCTTTAGAGAGTGATTCAGAGGCTTATGAGAGTGATGCAGAGAATCAAGAGAGTGATGCAGAGAATCAAGAGAGTGATGCAGAGCTTCGAGAGAGTTATGCAGAGGCCTCAAGAGAGGGATTCAGAGGTTTAAGAGAGTGATGCAGAGGCTGAAGAGAGTGTTGCAGAGGCTCAAGAGAGGGATGAAGAGGCTGAAGAGTGATGCAGAGGCTCAAGAGAGGGATGCAGAGGCTCAAGAGATTGATGGAGAGGCTTAAGAGAGTGAGTCAGAGGCTTATGAGAGGGATGCAGAGGCTCAAGAGAGTAATGCAGAGGCTTAAGAGGGTGATGCAGAGGCTCAAGAGAGTGATGCAGAGGCTTGAGAGAGGGATGCAGGGGCTCCAGAGAGTGATGCAGAGGCTCAAGAGAGTGATTCAGAGGCTTAAGAGAGTGATGCAGAGGCGAAAGAGAGTGAGGCATAGGCTTAAGAGAGGGATGCACGGGCTCAAGAGAGGGATGCAGAGTCTCAAGAGAGGGATGCAGGGGCACAAGAGAGAGATGCAGAGGCTCAAGTGAGGGATGCAGAGGCACAAGAAAGGGATGAAGAGGCTCTTGAGAGTGACGCAGAGGCTCAAGAGAGGGATGCAGAGGCTTAAGAGAGTGATGCAAAGGCTCAGGAGAGGGATGCAGAGGCTCATGAGAGGGATGCAGGAGTTCAAGAGAGTGATGCAGAGGCTCAAGAAAGGGATGCAGAGGCTTAAGAAAGTGATGCAGAGGCTCAAAAAAGGGATGCAGAGGCGTAAGAGAGTGATGTAGAGGCTGAAAAGAGTGTTGTAGAGGCTTAAGAGAGGGATGCAGATGCTCAAGAGAGTGATGCAAAGGCTCAAGAGAGTGATGCAGAGGCTGAAGAGAGTGATGCAGAGGCTGAAGAGAGTGTTGCAGAGGCTTGAGAGAAGAATGCAGAGGCTCAAGAGAGGGATGCAGAGGCTGAAGAGATTGATGCAGAGACTGAAGAGAGTGTTGCAGAGGCTTAAGAGAGCGATGCAGAGGCTCAAGAGAGTGATGCAAAGGCTCAAGAGAGGGAGGCAGAGGCTTAAGAGAGTGATGCAGAGGCTTAAGAGAGGGATGCAGAGGCTCAAGAGAGTGATGCAAAGCCTCAAGAGAGTGATGCAGAGGCTGAAGAGAGTGTTGCAGAGGCTTAAGAGTAGGATGCAGAGGCTCAAGAGAGGGATGCAGAGGCTTAAGAGAGTGATGCAGAGGCTGAAGAGAGTGTTGCAGAGGCTTAAGAGAGGGATGCAGAGGCTCAAGAGAGTGATGCAAAGGCTCAAGAAAGTGATGCAGAGGCTTAAGAGAGTGATTCAGAGGCTTATGAGAGTGATGCAGAGAATCAAGAGAGTGATGCAGAGAATCAAGAGAGTGATGCAGAGCTTCGAGAGAGTTATGCAGAGGCCTCAAGAGAGGGATTCAGAGATTTAAGAGAGTGATGCAGAGGCTGAAGAGAGGGATGAAGAGGCTGAAGAGTGATGCAGAGGCTCAAGAGAGGGATGCAGAGGCTCAAGAGATTGATGGAGAGGCTTAAGAGAGTGAGTCAGAGGCTTATGAGAGGGATGCAGAGGCTCAAGAGAGTAATGCAGAGGCTTAAGAGGGTGATGCAGAGGCTCAACAGAGTGATGCAGAGGCTTGAGAGAGGGATGCAGGGGCTCCAGAGAGTGATGCAGAGGCTCAAGAGAGTGATTCAGAGGCTTAAGAGAGTGATGCAGAGGCGTAAGAGAGTGAGGCATAGGCTTAAGAGAGGGATGCACGGGCTCAAGAGAGGGATGCAGAGTCTCAAGAGAGGGATGCAGGGGCACAAGAGAGAGATGCAGAGGCTCAAGTGAGGGATGCAGAGGCAAAAGAAAGGGATGCAGAGGCTTTTGAGAGTGACGCAGAGGCTCAAGAGAGGGATGCAGAGGCTTAAGAGAGTGATGCAAAGGCTCAGGAGAGGGATGCAGAGGCTCATGAGAAGGATGCAGGAGTTCAAGAGAGTGATGCAGAGGCTCAAGAAAGGGATGCAGAGGCTTAAGAAAGTGATGCAGAGGCTCAAAAAAGGGATGCAGAGGCGTAAGAGAGTGATGTAGAGGCTGAAAAGAGTGTTGTAGAGGCTTAAGAGAGGGATGCAGAGGCTCAAGAGAGTGATGCAAAGGCACATGAGAGTGATGCAGAGGCTGAAGAGAGTGTTGCAGAGGGTTAAGAGAGGGATGCAGAGGCTGAAAAGAGGGATGCAGAGGCTTAAATGAGTGATGCAAAGGCTCATAAGAGGGATGCAGAGGCCCATGAGAGGGATGCAGGAGTTCACGAGAGTGATGCAGAGGCTCAAGAAAGGGATGCAGAGGCTTAAGAAAGTGATGCAGAGGCTCAAAAAAGGGATGCAGAGGCGTAAGAGAGTGATGCAGAGGCTAAAAAGAGTGTTGTAGAGGCTTAGGAGAGGGATGCAGAGGCTCAAGAGAGTGATGCAAAGGCACATGAGAGTGATGCAGAGGCTGAAGAAAGTGTTGCAGAGGCTTAAGAGAGGGATGCAGAGGCTCAAGAGAGTGATGCGGAGGCTCAAGAGAGTGATGCAGAGGCTCAAGAGAGTGTTGCAGAGGCTTAAGAGAAGGATGCAGAGGCTCAAGAGAGGGATGCAGAGGCTTAAGAGAGTGATGCAGAGGCTGAAGAGAGTGTTGCAGAGGCTTAAGAGAGCGATGCAGAGGCTCAAGCGAGTGATGCAAAGGCTCAAGAGAGTGATGCAGAGGTTCAAGAGAGGGATGAAGAGGGTGAAGAGAGTGATGCAGAGGCTCAAGAGAGGGATGCAGAGCTTCAAGAGAGTTATGCAGGGGCCTCAAGAGAGGGATTCAGAGGCTTAAGTGAGTGATGCAGAGGCTGAAGAGAGTGATGCAGAGGCTCAAGAGAGAAATGCAGAGCTTCGAGAAAGTTATGTAGAGGCCTCAAGAGAGGGATTCAAATGTTTAAGAGAGTGATGCAGAGGCTGAAGAGAGTGTTGCAGAGGCTCAAGAGAGGGATGAAGAGGCTGATGCGAGTGATGCAGAGGCTCAAGAGAGGGATGCAGAGGCTCAAGAGAGTGATGCAGAGGTTCAAGAGAGTGATGGAGAGGCTTAAGAGAGTGAGGCAGAGGCTTAGGAGAGGGATGCAGAGGCTCATAAGAGTAATGCAGTGGCTTATGAGGGTGATGCTGAGGCTCAAGAGAGTGATGCAGAGGCTTGAGAGAGGGATGCAGGGGCTGAAGAGAGTGATGCAGAGGCTCAAGAGAGTGATTCAGAGGATTAAGAGAGTGATGCAGAGGCTTAAGAGAGTGATGCAAAGGCTCAAGAGAGGGATGCAGAGGTTCAAGAGAGGGATGCAGAGGCTCAAGTGAGGGATGCAGAGGAACAAGAGAGGGATGCAGAGGAACAAGAGAGGGATGCAGAGGCTCATGAGAGGGATGCAGGAGTTCAAGAGAGTGATGCAGAGGCTCAAGAAAGGGATGCAGAGGCTTAAGAAAGTGATGCAGAGGCCCAAAAAAGGGATGCAGAGGCGTAAGAGAGTGATGTAGAGGCTGAAAAGAGTGTTGTAGAGGCTTAAGAGAGGGTTGCAGAGGCTCAAGAGAGTGATGCAAAGGCACATGAGAGTGATGCAGAGGCTGAAGAGAGTGTTGCAGAGGCTTAAGAGAGGGATGCAGAGGCTGCAAAGAGGAATGCAGAGGCTTAAATGAGTGATGCAAAAGCTCAAGAGAGTGATGCAGAGGTTCAAGAGAGGGATGAAGAGGGTGAAGAGAGTGATGCAGAGGCTCAAGAGAGGGATGCAGAGCTTCAAGAGAGTTATGCAGGGGCCTCAAGAGAGGGATTCAAATGTTTAAGAGAGTGATGCAGAGGCTGAAGAGAGTGTTGCAGAGGCTCAAGAGAGGGATGAAGAGGCTGATGCGAGTGATGCAGAGGCTCAAGAGAGGGATGCAGAGGCTCAAGAGAGTGATGCAGAGGTTCAAGAGAGTGATGGAGAGGCTTAAGAGAGTGAGGCAGAGGCTTAGGAGAGGGATGCAGAGGCTCATAAGAGTAATGCAGTGGCTTATGAGGGTGATGCAGAGGCTCAAGAGAGTGATGCAGAGGCTTGAGAGAGGGATGCAGGGGCTGAAGAGAGTGATGCAGAGGCTCAAGAGAGTGATTCAGAGGATTAAGAGAGTGATGCAGAGACTTAAGAGAGTGATGCAAAGGCTCAAGAGAGGGATGCAGAGGTTCAAGAGAGGGATGCAGAGGCTCAAGTGAGGGATGCAGAGGAACAAGAGAGGGATGCAGAGGAACAAGAGAGGGATGCAGAGGCTCTTGAGCGTGATGCAGAGGCTCATGAGAGGGATGCAGAGGCTTAAGAGAGTGATACAAAGGCTCAAAAGAGGGATGCAGAGGCTCATGAAAAGGATGCAGAAGTTAAAGAGAGGGATGCAGAGGCTCAAGAGAATGACTCAGAGGTTTACGAGAGTGATGCAGAGGCTTAAGAGAGTGATGCATAAGCTTAAGAAAGGGATGCAGGGGCTCAAGAGATGGATGCAGAGTCTCAAGAGAGGGATGCAGGGGCACAAGAGACAGTTTCAGAGGCTCAAGTGAGGGATGCAGAGGCTCAAGAAAGGGATGCAGAGGCTCTTGAGAGTGACGCAGAGGCTCAAGAGAGGGATGCAGAGGCTTAAGAGAGTGATGCAAAGGCTCAGGAGAGGGATGCAGAGGCTCATGAGAGGGATGCAGGAGTTCAAGAGAGTGATGCAGAGGCTCAAGGAAGGGATGCAGAGGCTTAAGAAAGTGATGCAGAGGCTCAAAAATGGGATGCAGAGGCTTAAGAGAGTGATTCCGAGGCTGAAAAGAGTGTTGCAGAGGCTTAAGAGAGGGATGCAGAGGCTCAAGAGAGTGATGCAAAGGCTCAAGAGAGTGATGCAGAGGCTAAAGAGAGGGATGAAGAGGCTGAAAAGAGTGGTGCAGAGGCTTAAGAGAGGGATGCAGAGGATCAAGAGAGTGATGCAAAGGCTCAAGAGAGTGATGCAGAGGCTGAAGAGAATGTTGCAGAGGCTTAAGAGAGGGATGCAAAGGCTCAAGAGAGTGATGCAGAGGCTCAAGAGAGTGATGCATAGGCTGACGAGAGTTTTGCAGAGGCTTAAGAGAAGGACGCAGAGGCTCAAGAGAGGGATGCAGAGGCTTAAGAGAGTGATGCAGAGGCTGAAGAGAGTGTTGCAGAGGCTTAAGAGAGGCATGCAGAGGCTCAAGAGAGTGATGCAAAGGCTCAAGAGAGTGATGCAGAGGCTCAAGAGAGGGATATAGAGGCTGAAAAGAGTGATGCAGAGGCTCAAGAGAGGGATGCAGAGCTTCGAGAGAGTTATGCAGAGGCCTCAAGAGAGGGATTCAGAGGCTTAAGAGAGTGATGTAGAGGCTGAAGAGAGTGTTGCAGAGGCTCAAGAGAGGGATGAAGAGGCTGAAGAGAGTGATGCAGAGGCTGAAGAGAGGGATGCAGAGGCTCAAGAGAGTGATGCAAAGGCTTAAGAGAGTGATGCAGAGGCTGAAGAGAGTGTTGCAGAGGCTTAAGAGAAGGATGCAGAGGCTCAAGAGAGGGATGCAGAGGCTTAAGAGAGTGATGCAGAGGCTGAAGAGAGTGTTGCAGAGGCTTACGAGAGGGATGCAGAGGCTCAAGAGAGTGATGCAAAGGCTCAAGAGAGGGATGCAGAGGATTAAGAGAGTGATGCAGAGGCTTAAGAGAGGGATGCAGAGGCTCAAGAGAGTGATGCAAAGGCTCAAGAGAGTGATGCAGAGGCTGAAGAGAGTGTTGCAGAGGCTTAAGAGAGGGATGCAGAGGCTTAAGAGAGTGATGCAGAGGCTGAAGAGAGTGTTGCAGAGGCTTAAGAGAGGGATGCAGAGGCTCAAGAGAGTGATGCAAAGGCTCAAGAGAGTGATGCAGAGGCTTAAGAGAGTGATTCAGAGGCTTATGAGAGTGATGCAGAGAATCAAGAGAGTGATGCAGAGAATCAAGAGAGTGATGCAGAGCTTCGAGAGAGTTATGCAGATGCTGAAGAGAGTGTTGCAGAGGCTTAAGAGAAGGATGCAGAGGCTCAAGAGAGGGATGCAGAGGCTCAAGTGAGGGATGCAGAGGAACAAGAGAGGGATGCAGAGGAACAAGAGAGGGATGCAGAGGCTCATGAGAGGGATGCAGGAGTTCAAGAGAGTGATGCAGAGGCTCAAGAAAGGGATGCAGAGGCTTAAGAAAGTGATGCAGAGGCCCAAAAAAGGGATGCAGAGGCGTAAGAGAGTGATGCAAAGGCACATGAGAGTGATGCAGAGGCTGAAGAGAGTGTTGCAGAGGCTTAAGAGAGGGATGCAGAGGCTGCAAAGAGGAATGCAGAGGCTTAAATGAGTGATGCAAAAGCTCAAGAGAGTGATGCAGAGGTTCAAGAGAGGGATGAAGAGGGTGAAGAGAGTGATGCAGAGGCTCAAGAGAGGGATGCAGAGCTTCAAGAGAGTTATGCAGGGGCCTCAAGAGAGGGATTCAAATGTTTAAGAGAGTGATGCAGAGGCTGAAGAGAGTGTTGCAGACGCTCAAGAGAGGGATGAAGAGGCTGATGCGAGTGATGCAGAGGCTCAAGAGAGGGATGCAGAGGCTCAAGAGAGTGATGCAGAGGTTCAAGAGAGTGATGGAGAGGCTTAAGAGAGTGAGGCAGAGGCTTAGGAGAGGGATGCAGAGGCTCATAAGAGTAATGCAGTGGCTTATGAGGGTGATGCAGAGGCTCAAGAGAGTGATGCAGAGGCTTGAGAGAGGGATGCAGGGGCTGAAGAGAGTGATGCAGAGGCTCAAGAGAGTGATTCAGAGGATTAAGAGAGTGATGCAGAGGCTTAAGAGAGTGATGCAAAGGCTCAAGAGAGGGATGCAGAGGTTCAAGAGAGGGATGCAGAGGCTCAAGTGAGGGATGCAGAGGAACAAGAGAGGGATGCAGAGGAACAAGAGAGGGATGCAGAGGCTCTTGAGCGTGATGCAGAGGCTCATGAGAGGGATGCAGAGGCTTAAGAGAGTGATACAAAGGCTCAAAAGAGGGATGCAGAGGCTCATGAAAGGGATGCAGAAGTTAAAGAGAGGGATGCAGAGGCTCAAGAGAATGACTCAGAGGTTTACGAGAGTGATGCAGAGGCTTAAGAGAGTGATGCATAAGCTTAAGAAAGGGATGCAGGGGCTCAAGAGATGGATGCAGAGTCTCAAGAGAGGGATGCAGGGGCACAAGAGACAGATGCAGAGGCTCAAGTGAGGGATGCAGAGGCACAAGAAAGGGATGCAGAGGCTCTTGAGAGTGACGCAGAGGCTCAAGAGAGGGATGCAGAGGCTTAAGAGAGTGATGCAAAGGCTCAGGAGAGGGATGCAGAGGCTCATGAGAGGGATGCAGGAGTTCAAGAGAGTGATGCAGAGGCTCAAGGAAGGGATGCAGAGGCTTAAGAAAGTGATGCAGAGGCTCAAAAATGGGATGCAGAGGCTTAAGAGAGTGATTCCGAGGCTGAAAAGAGTGTTGCAGAGGCTTAAGAGAGGGATGCAGAGGCTCAAGAGAGTGATGCAAAGGCTCAAGAGAGTGATGCAGAGGCTAAAGAGAGGGATGAAGAGGCTGCAGAGAGTGCTGCAGAGGCTCAAGAGAGGGATGCAGAGCTTCGAGAGAGTTATGCAGAGGCCTCAAGAGAGGGATTCAGAGGCTTAAGAGAGTGATGCAGAGGCTGAAGAGAGTGATGCAGAGGCTCAAGAGAGGGATGCAGAGGCTCAAGAGAGGGATGCAGGAATTCATGAGAGTGATGCAGAGGCTCAAGAAAGGGATGCAGAGGCTTAAGAAAGTGATGCAGAGGCTCAAAAAAGGGATGCAGAGGCTTAAGAGAGTAATGCAGAGGCTGAAAAGAGTGTTGCAGAGGCTTAAGAGAGGGATGCAGAGGATCAAGAGAGTGATGCAAAGGCTCAAGAGAGTGATGCAGAGGCTGAAGAGAATGTTGCAGAGGCTTAAGAGAGGGATGCAAAGGCTCAAGAGAGTGATGCAGAGGCTCAAGAGAGTGATGCATAGGCTGACGAGAGTTTTGCAGAGGCTTAAGAGAAGGACGCAGAGGCTCAAGAGAGGGATGCAGAGGCTTAAGAGAGTGATGCAGAGGCTGAAGAGAGTGTTGCAGAGGCTTAAGAGAGGCATGCAGAGGCTCAAGAGAGTGATGCAAAGGCTCAAGAGAGTGATGCAGAGGCTCAAGAGAGGGATATAGAGGCTGAAAAGAGTGATGCAGAGGCTCAAGAGAGGGATGCAGAGCTTCGAGAGAGTTATGCAGAGGCCTCAAGAGAGGGATTCAGAGGCTTAAGAGAGTGATGTAGAGGCTGAAGAGAGTGTTGCAGAGGCTCAAGAGAGGGATGAAGAGGCTGAAGAGAGTGATGCAGAGGCTGAAGAGAGGGATGCAGAGGCTCAAGAGAGTGATGCAAAGGCTTAAGAGAGTGATGCAGAGGCTGAAGAGAGTGTTGCAGAGGCTTAAGAGAAGGATGCAGAGGCTCAAGAGAGGGATGCAGAGGCTTAAGAGAGTGATGCAGAGGCTGAAGAGAGTGTTGCAGAGGCTTACGAGAGGGATGCAGAGGCTCAAGAGAGTGATGCAAAGGCTCAAGAGAGGGATGCAGAGGATTAAGAGAGTGATGCAGAGGCTTAAGAGAGGGATGCAGAGGCTCAAGAGAGTGATGCAAAGGCTCAAGAGAGTGATGCAGAGGCTGAAGAGAGTGTTGCAGAGGCTTAAGAGAAGGATGCAGAGGCTCAAGAGAGGGATGCAGAGGCTTAAGAGAGTGATGCAGAGGCTGAAGAGAGTGTTGCAGAGGCTTAAGAGAGGGATGCAGAGGCTCAAGAGAGTGATGCAAAGGCTCAAGAGAGTGATGCAGAGGCTTAAGAGAGTGATTCAGAGGCTTATGAGAGTAATGCAGAGAATCAAGAGAGTGATGCAGAGAATCAAGAGAGTGATGCAGAGCTTCGAGAGAGTTATGCAGATGCTGAAGAGAGTGTTGCAGAGGCTTAAGAGAAGGATGCAGAGGCTCAAGAGAGGGATGCAGAGGCTCAAGTGAGGGATGCAGAGGAACAAGAGAGGGATGCAGAGGAACAAGAGAGGGATGCAGAGGCTCATGAGAGGGATGCAGGAGTTCAAGAGAGTGATGCAGAGGCTCAAGAAAGGGATGCAGAGGCTTAAGAAAGTGATGCAGGGGCCCAAAAAAGGGATGCAGAGGCGTAAGAGAGTGATGTAGAGGCTGAAAAGAGTGTTGTAGAGGCTTAAGAGAGGGATGCAGAGGCTCAAGAGAGTGATGCAAAGGCACATGAGAGTGATGCAGAGGCTGAAGAGAGTGTTGCAGAGGCTTAAGAGAGGGATGCAGAGGCTGCAAAGAGGAATGCAGAGGCTTAAATGAGTGATGCAAAAGCTCAAGAGAGTGATGCAGAGGTTCAAGAGAGGGATGAAGAGGGTGAAGAGAGTGATGCAGAGGCTCAAGAGAGGGATGCAGAGCTTCAAGAGAGTTATGCAGGGGCCTCAAGAGAGGGATTCAAATGTTTAAGAGAGTGATGCAGAGGCTGAAGAGAGTGTTGCAGAGGCTCAAGAGAGCAATGAAGAGGCTGATGCGAGTGATGCAGAGGCTCAAGAGAGGGATGCAGAGGCTCAAGAGAGTGATGCAGAGATTCAAGAGAGTGATGGAGAGGCTTAAGAGAGTGAGGCAGAGGCTTAGGAGAGGGATGCAGAGGCTCATAAGAGTAATGCAGTGGCTTATGAGGGTGATGCAGAGGCTCAAGAGAGTGATGCAGAGGCTTGAGAGAGGGATGCAGGGGCTGCAGAGAGTGATGCAGAGGCTCAAGAGAGTGATTCAGAGGATTAAGAGAGTGATGCAGAGGCTTAAGAGAGTGATGCAAAGGCTCAAGAGAGGGATGCAGAGGTTCAAGAGAGGGATGCAGAGGCTCAAGTGAGGGATGCAGAGGAACAAGAGAGGGATGCAGAGGAACAAGAGAGGGATGCAGAGGCTCTTGAGCGTGATGCAGAGGCTCATGAGAGGGATGCAGAGGCTTAAGAGAGTGATACAAAGGCTCAAAAGAGGGATGCAGAGGCTCATGAAAGGGATGCAGAAGTTAAAGAGAGGGATGCAAAGGCTCAAGAGAATGACTCAGAGGTTTACGAGAGTGATGCAGAGGCTTAAGAGAGTGATGCATAAGCTTAAGAAAGGGATGCAGGGGCTCAAGAGATGGATGCAGAGTCTCAAGAGAGGGATGCAGGGGCACAAGAGACAGATGCAGAGGCTCAAGTGAGGGATGCAGAGGCACAAGAAAGGGATGCAGAGGCTCTTGAGAGTGACGCAGAGGCTCAAGAGAGGGATGCAGAGGCTTAAGAGAGTGATGCAAAGGCTCAGGAGAGGGATGCAGAGGCTCATGAGAGGGATGCAGGAGTTCAAGAGAGTGATGCAGAGGCTCAAGGAAGGGATGCAGAGGCTTAAGAAAGTGATGCAGAGGCTCAAAAATGGGATGCAGAGGCTTAAGAGAGTGATTCCGAGGCTGAAAAGAGTGTTGCAGAGGCTTAAGAGAGGGATGCAGAGGCTCAAGAGAGTGATGCAAAGGCTCAAGAGAGTGATGCAGAGGCTAAAGAGAGGGATGAAGAGGCTGAAGAGAGTGCTGCAGAGGCTCAAGAGAGGGATGCAGAGCTTCGAGAGAGTTATGCAGAGGCCTCAAGAGAGGGATTCAGAGGCTTAAGAGAGTGATGCAGAGGCTGAAGAGAGTGATGCAGAGGCTCAAGAGAGGGATGCAGAGGCTCAAGAGAGGGATGCAGGAATTCATGAGAGTGATGCAGAGGCTCAAGAAAGGGATGCAGAGGCTTAAGAAAGTGATGCAGAGGCTCAAAAAAGGGATGCAGAGGCTTAAGAGAGTAATGCAGAGGCTGAAAAGAGTGTTGCAGAGGCTTAAGAGAGGGATGCAGAGGATCAAGAGAGTGATGCAAAGGCTCAAGAGAGTGATGCAGAGGCTGAAGAGAATGTTGCAGAGGCTTAAGAGAGGGATGCAAAGGCTCAAGAGAGTGATGCAGAGGCTCAAGAGAGTGATGCATAGGCTGACGAGAGTTTTGCAGAGGCTTAAGAGAAGGACGCAGAGGCTCAAGAGAGGGATGCAGAGGCTTAAGAGAGTGATGCAGAGGCTGAAGAGAGTGTTGCAGAGGCTTAAGAGAGGCATGCAGAGGCTCAAGAGAGTGATGCAAAGGCTCAAGAGAGTGATGCAGAGGCTCAAGAGAGGGATATAGAGGCTGAAAAGAGTGATGCAGAGGCTCAAGAGAGGGATGCAGAGCTTCGAGAGAGTTATGCAGAGGCCTCAAGAGAGGGATTCAGAGGCTTAAGAGAGTGATGAAGAGGCTGAAGAGAGTGTTGCAGAGGCTCAAGAGAGGGATGAAGAGGCTGAAGAGAGTGATGCAGAGGCTGAAGAGAGGGACGCAGAGGCTCAAGAGAGTGATGCAAAGGCTTAAGAGAGTGATGCAGAGGCTGAAGAGAGTGTTGCAGAGGCTTAAGAGAAGGATGCAGAGGCTCAAGAGAGGGATGCAGAGGCTTAAGAGAGTGATGCAGAGGCTGAAGAGAGTGTTGCAGAGGCTTAAGAGAGGGATGCAGAGGCTCATGAGAGTGATGCAAAGGCTCAAGAGAGGGATGCAGAGGATTAAGAGAGTGATGCAGAGGCTTAAGAGAGGGATGCAGAGGCTCAAGAGAGTGATGCAAAGGCTCAAGAGAGTGATGCAGAGGCTGAAGAGAGTGTTGCAGAGGCTTAAGAGAAGGATGCAGAGGCTCAAGAGAGGGATGCAGAGGCTTAAGAGAGTGATGCAGAGGCTGAAGAGAGTGTTGCAGAGGCTTAAGAGAGGGATGCAGAGGCTCAAGAGAGTGATGCAAAGGCTCAAGAGAGTGATGCAGAGGCTTAAGAGAGTGATTCAGAGGCTTATGAGAGTGATGCAGAGAATCAAGAGAGTGATGCAGAGAATCAAGACAGTGATGCAGAGCTTCGAGAGAGTTACGCAGATGCTGAAGAGAGTGTTGCAGAGGCTTAAGAGAAGGATGCAGAGGCTCAAGAGAGGGATGCAGAGGCTTAAGAGAGTGATGCAGAGGCTTAAGAGAGGGAAGAAGAGGCTGAAGAGAGTGATGCAAAGGCTCAAGAGAGTGATGCAAAGGCTGAAGAGAGTGTTGCATAGGCTTAAGAGAAGGATGCAGAGGCTCAAGAGTAGGATGCACAGGCTTAAGAGAGTGATGCAGAGGCTGAAGAGAGTGTTGCAGAGGCTTATGAGAGGGGTGCAGAGGCTCAAGAGAGTGATGCAAAGGCTCAAGAAAGTGATGCAGAGGCTAAAGAGAGTGATTCAGAGGCTTATGAGAGTGATGCAGAGAATCAAGAGAGTGATGCAGAGAATCAAGAGAGTGATGCCGAGGCTCAAGAGAGGGATGAAGAGGCTGAAAAGAGTGATGCAGAGGCTCAAGAGAGGGATGCAGAGGCGTAAGAGAGTGATGTAGAGGCTGAAAAGAGTGTTGTAGAGGCTTAAGAGAGGGATTCAGAGGCTCAAGAGAGTGATGCAAAGGCACATGAGAGTGATGCAGAGGCTGAAGAGAGTGTTGCAGAGGCTTAAGAGAGGGATGCATAGGCTGAAAAGAGGGATGCAAGGGCAAATGAGAGTGATGCAGAGGCTGAAGAGAGTGTTGCAGAGGCTTAAGAGAGGGATGCAGAGGCTGAAAAGAGGGATGCAGAGGCTGAAATGAGTGATGCAAAGGCTCATAAGAGGGATGCAGAGCCTCATGAGAGGGATGCAGGAGTTCATGAGAGTGATGCAGAGGCTCAAGAAAGGGATGCAGAGGCTTAAGAAAGTGATGCAGAGGCTCAAAGAAGGGATGCAGAGGCGTAGGAGAGTGATGCAGAGGCTAAAAAGAGTGTTGTCGAGGCTTAAGAGAGGGATGCCGAGGCTCAAGAGAGTGATGCAGAGGCTCAAGAGAGTGATGCAGAGGCTCAAGAGAGTGTTGCAGAGGCTTAAGAGAAGGATGCAGAGGCTCAAGAGAGTGTTGCAGATGCTTAAGAGAGGGATGCAGAGGCTCAAGCGAGTGATGCAAAGGCTCAAGAGAGTGATGCAGAGGTTCAAGAGAGGGATGAAGAGGGTGAAGAGAGTGATGCAGAGGCTCAAGAGAGGGATGCAGAGCTTCGAGAGAGTATGCAGGGGCCTCAAGAGAGGGATTCAGAGGCTTAAGTGAGTGATGCAGAGGCTGAAGAGAGTGATGCAGAGGCTCAAGAGAGGGATGCAGAGCTTTGAGAAAGTTATGTAGAGGCCTCAAGAGAGGGATTCAAATGTTTAAGAGAGTGATGCAGAGGCTGAAGAGAGTGTTGCAGAGGCTCAAGAGAGGGATGAAGAGGCTTAAGCGAGTGATGCAGAGGCTCAAGAGAGGGATGCAGAGGCTCAAGAGAGTGATGCAGAGGTTCAAGAGAGTGATGGAGAGGCTTAAGAGAGTGAGGCAGAGGCTTAGGAGAGGGATGCAGAGGATCATAAGAGTAATGCAAAGGCTTATGAGGGTGATGCAGAAGCTTGAGAGAGGGATGCAGGGGCTGAAGAGAGTGATGCAGAGGCTCAAGAGAGTGATGCAGAAGCTTGAGAGAGGGATGCAGGGGCTGAAGAGAGTGATGCAGAGGCTCAAGAGAGTGATTCAGAGGATTAAGAGAGTGATGCAGAGGCTTAAGAGAGTGATGCAAAGGCTCAAGAGAGGGATGCAGAGGCTCAAGAGAGGGATGCAGAGGCTCAAGTGTGGGATGCAGAGGAACAAGAGAGGGATGCAGAGGAACAAGAGAGGGATGCAAAGGCTCTTGAGCGTGATGCAGAGGCTCATGAGAGGGATGCAGAAGCTTAAGAGAGTGATACAAAGGCTCAAAAGAGGGATGCAGAGGCTCATGAGAGGGATGCAGAGGCTCAAGAGAATGACTCAGAGGTTTACGAGAGTGATGCAGAGGCTTAAGAGAGTGATGCATAGGCTTAAGAGAGGGATGCAGGGGCTCAAGAGATGGATGCAGAGGCTCAAGTGAGGGATGCAGAGAAACAAGAAAGGGATGCAGAGGCTCTTGAGAATGACGCTGAGGGTCAAGAGAGGGATGCAGAGGCTTAAGAGAGTGATGCAAAGGCTCAGGAGAGGGATGCAGAGGCTCATGAGAGGGATGCAGGAGTTCAAGAGAGTGATGCAGAGGCTCAAGGAAGGGATGCAGAGGCTTAAGAAAGTGATGCAGAGGCTCAAAAATGGGATGCAGAGGCTTAAGAGAGTGATTCAGAGGTTGAAGAGAGTGTTGCAGAGGCTCAAGAGAGTGATGCAAAGGCTCAAGAGAGTGATGCAGAGGCTCAAGAGAGGGATGAAGAGGCTGAAGAGAGTGCTGCAGAGGCTCAAGAGAGGGATGCAGAGCTTCCAGAGAGTTATGCAGATGCCTCAAGAGAGGGATTCAGAGGCTTAAGAGAGTGATGCAGAGGCTGAAGATAGTGATGCAGAGGCTCAAGAGAGGGATGCAGAGGCTCAAGAGAGGGATGCAGGAATTCATGAGAGTGATGCAGAGGCTCAAGAAAGGGATGCAGAGGCTTAAGAAAGTGATGCAGAGGCTCAAAAAAGGGATGCAGAGGCTTAAGAGAGTGATGCAGAGGCTGAAAAGAGTGTTGCAGAGGCTTAAGAGAGGGATGCAGAGGATCAAGAGAGTGATGCAAATTCTCAAGAGAGTGATGCAGAGGCTGAAGAGAATGTTGCAGAGGCTTAAGAGAGGGATGCAAAGGCTCAAGAGAGTGATGCAGAGGCTCAAGAGAGTGATGCAGAGGCTTACGAGAGTGTTGCAGAGGCTTAAGAGAAGGACGCAGAGGCTCAAGAGAGGGATGCAGAGGCTTAAGAGAGTGACGCAGAGGCTGAAGAGAGTGTTGCAGAGGCTTAAGAGAGGGATGCAGAGGCTCAAGAGAGTGATGCAAAGGCTCAAGAGAGTGATGCAGAGGCTCAAGAGAGGGATGAAGAGGCTGAAAAGAGTGATGCAGAGGGTCAAGAGAGGGATGCAGAGCATCGAGAGAGTTATGCAGAGGCCTCAAGAGAGGGATTCAGAGGCTTAAGAGAGTGATGTAGAGGCTGAAGAGAGTGTTGCAGAGGCTCAAGAGAGGGATGAAGAGGCTCAAGAGAGTGATGGAGAGGCTTACGAGAGTGAGGCAGAGGCTTAGGAGAGGGATGCAGAGGCTTGAGAGAGGGATGCAGGGGTTCAAGAGAGTGATGGAGAGGCTCAAGAGAGGGATGCAGAGGCTCAAGAGAGGGATGTAGAGGCTCAAGAGAGGGATGTAGAGAAACAAGAGAGGGATGCAGAGGCTCTTGAGAGTGATTCTGAGGATTAAGAGAGTGATGCTGAGGCTTAAGAGAGTGATGCAAAGGCTCAAGAGAGGGATGCAGAGGATCAAGAAAGGGATGTAGAGGCTCAAGTGAGGGATGCAGAGAAACAAGAGAGGGATGCAGAGGCTCTTGAGAGTGATGCAGAGGCTCATGAGAGGGATGCAGAGGCTTAAGAGAGTGATGCATAGGCTTACGAGAGGCATGCAGGGGCTCAAGAGGGGATGCAGAGTCTTAAGAGAGGGATGCACTGGCACAAGAGAGAGATGCAGAGGCTCAAGTGAAGGATGCAGAGGCACAAGAAAGAGATACAGAGGCTCTTGAAAGTGACGCAGAGGCTCAAGAGAGGGATGCAGAGGCTTAAGAGAGTGATGCAAAGGCTCAGGAGAAAAATGCAGAGGCTCATGAGAGGGACGCAGGAGTTCATGAGAGTGATGCAGAGGCTCAAGAGAGGGATGCAGAGGCTTAAGAAAATGATGCAGAGGCTCAAAAATAGGATGCAGAGGCTTAAGAGAGTGATGCAGAGGCTGAAGAGAGTGTTGCAGAGGCTTAAGAGAGGGATGCAGAGGCTCAAGAGAGTGATGCAAACGCTCACGAGAGTGATGCAGAGGCTGAAGAGAGTGCTGCAGAGGCTTAAGAGAGGGATGCAGAGGCTCAAAAGAGGGATGCAGAGGCTTAATAGAGTGATGCAAAGGCTCAGGAGAGGGATGCAGAGGCTCATGAGAGGGATGCAGGAGTTCATAAGAGTGATGCAGAGTCTCAAGAAAGGGATGCAGAGGCTTAAGAAAGTGATGCAGAGGCTAAAAAAAGGGATGCAGAGGCTTAAGAGAGTGATGCTGAGGCTGAAAAGAGTGTTGCAGAGGCTTAAGAGAGGGATGCAGAGGCTCAAGAGAGTGATGCAAAGGCTGAAGAGAATGTTGCAGAGACTTAAGAGAGGGATGCCGAGGCTCAAGCGAGTGATGCAAAGGCTCAAGAGAGTGATGCAGAGGCTCAAGAGAGGGATGAAGAGGGTGAAGAGAGTGAAGCAGAGGCTCAAGAGAGGGATGCAGAGCTTCGAGAGAGTTATGCAGAGGCTTCAAGAGAGGGATTCAGAGGCTTAAGAGAGTGATGCAGAGGCTGAAGAGAGTGATGCAGAGGCTCAAGAGAGGGATGCAGAGCTTCGAGAAAGTTGTGCAGAGGCCTCAAGAGAGGGATTCAGAGGCTTAAGCGAGTGATGCAGAGGCTGAAAAGAGTGTTGCAGAGGCTTAAGAGAGGGATGCAGAGGCTCAAGAGAGTGATGCAAAGGCTCAAGAGAGTGATGCAGAGGCTGAAGAGAGTGTTGCAGAGGCTTAAGAGAGGGATGCAGAGGATCAAGAGAGGGATGTAGAGGCCCAAGAGAGTGATGCAGAGGCTCAAGAGAGTGATGCAGAGGCTGAAGAGAGAGAAGCAGAGGCTTAAGAAAGTGATGTAGAGGTTCAGGAGAGTGATGCAGAGGGACAAGAGAATGATGTAGAGGCTTAAGAGAGGGATGCAGAGGCTCAAGAGAATGATGCAGGGGCTCAAGAGAATGATGCAGAGGCTTAAGAGAGGGATGCAGAGGATCAAAAGATTGATGCAGAGGCTTAACAGAGTGAGGCAGAGGCTTCGGAGAGGGATGCAGAGGCTCAAGAGAGTAATGCAGAGGCTTATGAGGGTGATGCAGAGGCTCAAGAGAGTGATAGAGAGGCTCAAGAGAGTGATGCAGAGGATCAAGAGAGTGATGCAGACGATCAGGAGAGGGATGCAGAGGCTTAAGAGAGTGATTCAAAGGCTCAGGAGAGGGATGCAGAGGCTCATGAGAGGGATGCAGGAGTTAAAGAGAATGATGCAGAGGCTGAAGAGAGGGATGCAGAGGCTTAAGAAAGTGATGCAGAGGATCAAAAAAGGAATGCAGAGGCTTAAGAGAGTGATGCAGAGGCTTAAGAGAGTGTTGCAGAGGCTTAAGAGAGGGATGCAGAGGCTCAAGAGGGTGATGCAAAGGCTCAAGAGAGTGATGCAGAGGTTGAAGAGAGTGTTGCAGAGGCTTAATAGAGGGATGCAGAGGCTCAAGAGAGTGATGCAAAGGCTGAAGAGAGTGATTCAGAGGCTTAAGAGAGGGATGCAGAGGCTCAAGAGAGGAATGTAGAGGCTCAAGGGAGTGATGCAGAGGCTCAAGAGAGTGATGCAGAGGCTGAGGAGAGAGATGCAGAGGCTTAATTGAGGCCCAAGAGAGGGATGCAGAGGCTCAAGAGAGGGATACAGATGCTAAAGTGAGGGAATCAAAGGAACAAGAGAGGGATGCAGAGGGTCTTGAGAGTGATGCAGAGGCTCAAGAGAGGGATGCAGAGGCTTCAGAGAGTGATGCAAAGGCTAAAAACAGGGATGCAGAGGCTCATGAATGGGATGCAGGAGTTCAAGAGAGGGATGCAGAGGCTCAAGAGAGTGATTCAGAGGCTTACAAGAGTGACGCAGAGGCTTAAGAGAAGGATGCAGAGGCTTAAGAGAGGGATGCAGGGGCTCAAGAGAGGGATGTAGAGGCCCAAGAGAGGGATGCAGAGGCTCAAGAGAGGGATACAGATGCTCAAGTGAGGGAATCAAAGGAACAAGAGAGGGATGCAGAGGGTCTTGAGAGTGATGCAGAGGCTCAAGAGAGGGATGCAGAGGCTTCAGAGAGTGATGCAAAGGCTAAAAACAGGGATGCAGAGGCTCATGAATGGGATGCAGGAGTTCAAGAGAGGGATGCAGAGGCTCAAGAGAGTGATTCAGAGGCTTGCAAGAGTGACGCAGAGGCATAAGAGAAGGATGCAGAGGCTTAAGAGAGGGATGCAGGGGCTCAAGAAAGGGATGCAGAGGCTCAAGAGAGGGATAAGGCTCAAGAAAGGGATGCAGAGGCTTAAGAAAGTGATGCAGAGGCTAAAAAAAGGGATGCAGAGGCTTAAGAGAGTCATGCTGAGGCTGAAAAGAGTGTTGCAGAGGCTTAAGAGAGGGATGCAGAGGCTCAAGAGAGTGATGCAAAGGCACAAGAGAGTGATGCAGAGGCTGAAGAGAGTGCTGCAGAGGCTTAAGAGAGGGAAGCAGAGGCTCAAGAGAGTGATGCATAGACGCAAGACAGTGATGCAGAGGCTGAAGAGAGTGTGGCAGAGGCTTTAGAGAAGGATGCAGAGGCTCAAGAGAGGAATGCAGAGGCTTACGAGAGTGATGCAGAGGCTGAAGAGAGTGTTGCAGAGGCTTAAGAGAGGGATGCAGAGGCTCTAGCGAGTGATGCAAAGGCTCATGAGAGTGATGCAGAGGCTCAAGAGAGGGATGAAGAGAGTGATGCAGAGGCTCAAGAAAAGGATGCAGAGCTTCGAGAGAGTTATGCAGAGGCTTCAAGAGAGGGATTCAGAGGCTTAAGAGGCTGAATACAGAGTGAAGAGAGTGTTGCAGAGGTTCAAGAGAGGGATGAAGAGGGTGAAGAGAGTGATGCAGAGGCTCAAGAGAGGGATGCAGAGCTTCGAGAGAGTTATGCAGAGGCCTCAAGAGAGGGATTCAGAGGCTTAAGAGAGTGATGCAGAGGCTGAAGAGAGTGATGCAGAGGCTCAAGAGAGGGATGCAGAGCTTCGAGAAAGTTATGCAGAGGCCTCAAGAGAGGGATTCCGAGGCTTAAGAGGCTGAATGCAGAGTGAAGAGAGTGTTGCAGAGGTTCAAGAGAGGGATGAAGAGGCTGAAGCGAGCGATGCAGAGGCTCAAGAGATGGATGCAGAGGTTCAAGAGAGTGATGGAGAGGCATAAGAGAGTGAGGCAGAGGCTTAGGAGAGGGATGCAGAGGCTCAAGAGAGTAATGCAGAGGCTTATGAGGGTGATGCAGATTCTCAAGAGAGTGATGAAGAGGCTTGAGAGAGGGATGCAGGGGCTCAAGAGAGTAATGCAGAGGCTCAAGAGAGTGATTCATAGGATTAGGAGAGTGATTCAGAGGCTTAAGAGAGTGATGCAAAGGCTCATGAGAGGGATGCAGAGGCTCAAGAGAGAGATGTAGAGGCTCAAGTGAGGGATGCAGAGGAACAAGGGAGGGATGCAGAGGCTCTTGAGAGTGATGCAAAGGCTCATGAGAGGGATGCAGAGGCTTAAGAGAGTGATACAAAGGCTCTAAAGAGGGATGCAGAGGCTCATGAGAGGGATGCAGGAGTTCAAGAGAGGGATGCAGAGGCTCATGAGAGGGATGCAGGAGTTCAAGAGAGGGATGCAGAGGCTCAAGAGAGTGATGCAAAGGCTCAAGAGAGTGATGCAGAGGCTCATGAGAGGGATGCAGGAGTTCCTGAGAGTGTTGCAGAGGCTTAAGAGAGGGATGCAGAGGCTCAAAAGAGGGATGCAGAGGCTTAAAAGAGTGATGCAAAGGCTCAGGAGAGGGATGCAGAGGCTCATGAGAGGGATGCAGGAGTTCATGACAGTGATGCAGAAGCTCAAGAAAGGGATGCAGAGACTTAAGAAAGTGATGCAGAGGCTCAAAAAAGAGATGCAGAGGCTTAGGAGAGTGATGCAGAGGCTGAAAAGAGTGTTGCAGAGGCTTAAGAGAGGGATGCAGAGGCTCAAGAGAGTGATGCAAAGGCTCAAGAGAGTGATGCAGAGGCTGAAGAGAGTGTTGCAGAGGCTTAAGAGAGGGATGCAGAGGCTCAAAGGAGGGATGCAGAGGCTTACGAGAGTGATGCAGAGGCTGAAGAGAGTGTTGCTGAGGCTTTAGAGAGGGATGCAGAGGCTCAAAGGAGGGATGCAGAGGCTTAAGAGAGTGATGCAGAGGCTGAAGAGAGTGTTGCAGAGGCTTAAGAGAGAGATGCAAAGGTTCAAGAAAGTGATGCAAAAGCTCAAGAGAGTGATGCAGAGGCTTAAGAGAGGGATGCAGAGGCTCAAGAGAGGGATGTAGAGGCCCAAGAGAGTGATTCAGAGGCTCAAGAGAGTGATGCAGAGGTTGAAGAGAGAGATGCAGAGGCTTAAGAAAGTGATGTAGAGGTTCAAGAGAGTGATGCAGAGGAACAAGAGAATGATGTAGAGGCTTAAGAGAGGGATGCAGAGGCTCAAGAGAATGATGCAGGGGCTCAAGAGAATGATGCAGAGGCTTAAGAGAAAGATGCAGAGGATCAAAAGAGTGATGCAGAGGCGTAACAGAGTGACGCAGAGGCTTAGGAGAGGGATGCAGAGCCTCAAGAGAGGGATGAAGAGGGTGAAGAGAGTGATGCAGAGGCTCAAGAGAGGGATGCAGAGCTTCGAGAGAGTTATGCAGAGGCCTCAAGAGAGGGATTCAGAGGCTTAAGAGAGTGATGCAGAGGCTGATATTTTGATGATGATGAGCATCACTCTCATTTTGATGAGAGTGATGCAGAAGCTGAGTGATGCAGAGTGATGCAAAATGATATTTTGTTTAAATCACGTAGAGGAAAAGGGGATGATAACCGTCAAAATATTGCTAAATTCGATGATTAGAAATTAGAATGAAACAAAATGCAAGAAACTTGCATAAAAATGCTACATTTGCGAAATTCTGAGATTTCAAGGCCAAATTACATATCGTGACAAAACATGAAGTAGTATCGAAATATTGGTAAAAACGAATATATTTATGTAAAATCACACTACATGAAAAACGTGAAAAAGTCACTATTTTACCATATATGAGGATTTTAACTTCAAATCATAGAGCGAGGATTCTTATTATTTAGATCCAAGAAAAGACATATGACAATGTTGTTTCCAATACAAATGATAAAAAACAATGTGTTTTCATTAGAATTAACTAAAATGTTCCTTAGTTTCCGTTTATATTACCGATGGATGATGTACACGTAAAACCGCTGTAATCCGGCTGAAACCTCGATATATGCAATAAAAACAGAACTTCTCCCCTTTTCAACATCTTACTCAGAATTTTAACGAGAAAAAAATATTTGATTGAAAATGAAGTATTTAAGGTTAATTTCTAATCAATTATGTGTTTGCATCATTTTTATCGTATATATAATGAATTAATACCAATAAACTGAAATTTCACAAAAACGTGGAAAAACGGCAAAATATTGCCTAATTCGATGATATTTTGTTTAAATCACGTAAAGGAAAAGGGGATGATAAACGTCAAAATTTTGCTAAATTCGATGATTTTTCGTACGAAATACCGGTCGTGATGGTCAAGTGGATTAAGGCGTCTTGTACATACCAGTTGCGTTGCTTCTGGGAGTATGGGTTCGAGTCACTTCTGTGGTGTGAGTTTTCAGTTGCATATTGTCCTGGGGACCATTCAGGCTTGTTCGCATTCGTACGAAATAAAATGCAAAAAAATCTGCTTAAAATGCAATATTATGCGAAATTCTGAGATTTGAAGGCAAAATCACATATCTTGATAATACATGAAATAGTATCGAAATATTGGTAAAAATGAATATATTTACGTAAAATCACACTACATGAAAAACGTGAAAAAAGTCACTATTTTACCATATATGAGGATTTATCTTCAAATCATAGAGCGAGGATTCGTATTATTTTGATCCAAGAAAAGACATATGAAAATGTTGTTTCCAATACAAATGATAAAAATCAATGTGTTTTCATTAGAATTAACTAAAATGTTCCTGATTTTCCGTTTATATTACCGATGGAAGATGTAAACGAAAACCACTCTATTCCGGCTGAAACGTCGATATATGCAATAAAACAGAACTTTTCCCCTTTTCAACATCTTACTCAGTATTTTAACGAGAAACAAATAGTTGATTGAAAATGAAGTATTTAAGGTTAATTTCTAATCAATTATGTGTTTGCACCATTTTTATCGTATATTTATTGAATTAATAACAATAAACTGAAAATTCACAAAAACGTGGAAAAATAGCAAAATATTACCTAATTCGATGATATTTTGTTTAAATCACATAGAGGAAAAGGTGATGATTAACGTCAAAATATTGCTAAATTCGATGATTTTTCGTACGAAACAAAATGCAAGTAACTTGCTTAATTAAAAATATATTTGAGAAATTCTGAGATTTGAAGGCCAAATCACATATCGTGAGAAAACATGAAGTAGTATCGAAATATTGGTAAAAACGGATATATTTACGTCAAATCACACAACGTGAAAAAAGTCACTATTTTACCATATATGAGTTTTTTAACTTCAAATCATAGAGCGAAGATTCGTACTATTCAGATCCAAGAAAATACATATGACAATGTTGTTTCCAATACAAATGATAAAAAACATTGTGTTTTCATTAGAATTACCTAAAATGTTCTTGATTTTCCGTTTATATTACCGATGGAAGATGTACACGTAAAACCGCTCTAATCCGGCTGAAACGTCGATATATGCAATAAAAACCGAACTTCTCCCCTCTTCAATATCCTACTCAGTATTTTAACGAGAAACATATGGTTGATTGAAACTGAAGTATTTAAAGTTATTTTCTAATCAATTATGTGTTTGCATCATTTTTTTTGTATATTTATTGAATTAATACCAATAAACTGAAAATTTCCAGAAACTTGGAAAAACGGCAAAATATTACCTAATTCGATGATATATATTTTTTATATCACATAGAGGAAAAGGGGGATGATAAACGTTAAATTATTACTAAATTCGATGATTTTTAGTACGAAACAAAATGCAAGAAAACTTGCTTAATATGCCATATTATGCGAAATTCTGTGATTTGAAGGCCAAATCACATATCGTGATACTACATGAAATAGTATCGAAATATTGGTAAAAATGAATATATTTACGTAATATCGAACTACATTAAAAACGTGAAAAAAGTCACTATTTTACCATATATGAGGATTTTAACTTCAAATCATAGAGCGAGGATTCCTATTATTTAGATCCAAGAAAATACATATGACAATGTTGTTTCCAATACAAATGATAAAAATCAGTGTGTTTTCATTAGAATGAACTAAAATGTTCCTGATTTTCCGTTTATATTACCGATGGAAGATGTAAACGAAAACCACTCTATTCCGGCTGAAACGTCGATATATGCAATAAAAACAGAACTTCTCCCCTTTTCAATATCATTCTCAATATTTTAACGAGAAACAAAGTGTTGATTGAAAATGAAGTATTTAAGGTTATTATCTAATCAATTTTGTGTTTGCTTCATTTTTATCGTATATATGATGAATTAATACCAATAAACTGAAAATCCACAAAAACGTGGAAAAACGGCAAAATATTGCCTAATTCGATTATATTTTGTTTAAATCACGTAGAGGAAAAGGGGATGATAACCGTCAAAATATTGCTAAATTCTATGGTTAGAAATTAGTATGAAACAAAATGCAAGAAACTTGCTTAATAATGAAACATTTGCGAAATTCTGAGATTTAAAGGCCAAATTATATATCGTGACAAAACATGAAGTAGTATCGAAATATTGGTAAAAACGAATATATTTACGTAAAATCACACTACATGAAAAACGTGAAAAAAGTCACTATTATACCATATATGAGGATTTTAGCTTCAAATCATAGAGCGAGGATTTGTATTATTTAGATCCAAGAAAAGACATATGAAAATTTTGTTTCCAATACAAATGGTAAAAATCAATGTGTTTTTATTAGAATTAACTAAAATGTTCCTGATTTTCCGTTTATATTACCAATGGAAGATGTACACGTAAAACCGCTCTAATCCGGCTGAAACCTCGATATATGCAATAAAAACAGAACTTCTCCCCTTTTCAACATCTTACTCAGAATTTTAACGAGGAAAAAATATTTAATTGAAAATGAAGTATTTAAGGTTAATTTCTAATCAATTATGTGTTTGCATCATTTTTATCGTATATATAATGAATTAATACCAATAAACTGAAATTTCACAAAAACGTGGAAAAACGGCAAAATATTGCCTAATTCGATGATATTTTGTTTAAATCACGTAAAGGAAAAGGGGATGATAAACGTCAAAATATTGCTAAATTCGATGATTTTTCGTACGAAATAAAATGCAAAAAAATCTGCTTAAAATGCAATATTATGCGAAATTCTGAGATTTGAAGGCAAAATCACATATCGTGATAATACATGAAATAGTATCGAAATATTGGTAAAAATGAATAAATTTACGTAAAATCACACTACATGAAAAACGTGAAAAAAGTCACTATTTTACCATATATGAGGATTTTAAATTCAAATCATAGAGCGAGGATTCGTATTATTTTGATCCAAGAAAAGACATGAAAATGTTGTTTCCAATACAAATGATAAAAATCAATGTGTTTTCATTAGAATTAACTAAAATGTTCCTGATTTTCCGTTTATATTACCGATGGAAGATGTACACGTAAAACCGCTCTAATCCGGCTGAAACCTCGATATATGCAATAAAAACAGAACTTCTCCCCTTTTCAACATCTTACTCAGTATTTAAACGGGAAACAAATAGTTGATTGAAAATGAAGTATTTAAGGTTGATTTCTAATCAATTATGTGTTTGCATCTTTTTTTCGTATATTTAATGAATTAATAACAATAAACTGAAAATTCACAAAAGCGTGGAAAAATAGCAAAATATTACCTAATTCGATGATATTTTGTTTATATCACATAGAGGAAAAGGGGATGATTAACGTCAAAATATTGCTAAATTCGATGATTTTTCGTACGAAACAAAATGCAAGAAACTTGCTTAAAAATACAACATTTGCGAAATTCTGAGATTTGAAGGCCAAATTACATATCGTGAGAAAACATGAAGTAGTATCGACATATTGGTAAAAACGAATATATTTACGTAAAATCACACTACATGAAAAACGTGAAAAAAGTCACTATTTTACCATATATGAGGATTTTAACTTCAAATCATAGAGCGAGGATTCGTATTATTTAGATCCAAGAAAAGACATATGACAATGTTGTTTCCAATACAAATGATAAAAATCAATGTGTTTTCATTAGAATTAACTAAAATGTTCCTGATTTTCCGTTTATATTACCGATGGAAGATGTAAACGAAAACCACTCTATTCCGGCTGAAACGTCGATATATGCAATACAAACAGAACTTCTCCCCTTTTCAATATCATTCTCAGTATTTTAACGAGAAACAAACAGTTGATTGAAAATGAAGTATTTAAGGTTATTATCTAATCAATTATGTGTTTGCTTCATTTTTATCGTATTTATGATGAATTAACACCAATAAACTGAAAATTCACAAAAACGTGGAAAAACGGCAAAATATTGCCTAATTCGATTATATTTTGTTTAAATCACGTAGAGGAAAAGGGAATGATAACCGTCAAAATATTGCTAAATTCTATGGTTAGAAATTAGTATGAAACAAAATGCAAGAAACTTGCTTAATAATGTAACGTTTGCGAAATTCTGAGATTTGAAGGCCAAATTACATATCGTGACAAAACATGAAGTTGTATCGAAATATTGGTAAAAACGAATATATTTATGTAAAATCACACTACATGAAAAACGTGAAAAAAGTCACTATTATACCATATATAAGGATTTTAGCTTCAAATCATAGAGCGAGGATTTGTATTATTTAGATCCAAGAAAAGACATATGACAATGTTTTTTCCAATACAAATGGTAAAAATCAATGTGTTTTTATTAGAATTAACTAAAATGTTCCTGATTTTCCGTTTATATTACCGATGGAAGATGTACACATAAAACCGCTTTAATCCGGCTGAAACCTCGATATATGCAATAAAAACAGAACTTCTCCCCTTTTCAACATCTTACTCAGAATTTTAACGAGAAAAAAATATTTGAATGAAAATGAAGTATTTAAGGTTAATTTCTAATCAATTATGTGTTTGCATCATTTTTATCGTATATATAATGAATTAATACCAATAAACTGAAATTTCACAAAAACGTGGAAAAACGGCAAAATATTGCCTAATTCGATGATATTTTGTTTAAATCACGTAAAGGAAAAGGGGATGATAAACGTCAAAATATTGCTAAATTCGATGATTTTTCGTACGAAATAAAATGCAAAAAAATCTGCTTAAAATGCAATATTATGCGAAATTCTGAGATTTGAAGGCAAAATCACATATCGTGATAATACATGAAATAGTATCGAAATATTGGTAAAAATGAATATATTTACGTAATATCAAACTACATGAAAAACGTGAAAAAAGTCACTATTTTACCATATTTGAAGATTTTAACTTCAAATCATAGAGCGAGGTTTCGTATTATTTATATCCAAGAAAAGACATATGACAATGTTGTTTCCAATACAAATGATAAAAATCAATGTGTTTTCATTAGAATTAACTAAAATGTTCCTGATTTTCCGTTTATATTACCGATGGAAGATGTAAACGAAAACCACTCTATTCCGGCTGAAACGTCGATATATGCAATAAAAACAGAACTTCTCCCCTTTTCAATATCATTCTCAGTATTTTAACGAGAAACAAACAGTTGATTGAAAATGAAGTATTTAAGGTTATTATCTAATCAATTATGTGTTTGCTTCATTTTTATCGTATATATGATGAATTAATACCAATAAACTGAAAATTCACAAAAACGTGGAAAAACGGCCAAATATTGCCTAATTCGATTATATTTTGTTTAAATCACGTAGAGGAAAAGGGGATGATAACCGTCAAAATATTGCTAAATTCTATGGTTAGAAATTAGTATGAAACAAAATGCAAGAAACTTGCTTAATAATGTAACATTTGCGAAATTCTGAGATTTGAAGGCCAAATTACATATCGTGACAAAACATGAAGTTGTATCGAAATATTGGTAAAAACGAATATATTTACGTAAATCACACTACATGAAAAACGTGAAAAAAATCACTATTATACCATATATGAGGATTTTAGCTTCAAATCATAGAGCGAGGATTTGTATTATTTAGATCCAAGAAAAGACATATGAAAATGTTGTTTCCAATACAAATGGTAAAAATCAATGTGTTTTTATTAGAATTAACTAAAATGTTCCTGATTTTCCGTTTATTTTACCGATGGAAGATGTACACGTAAAACCGCTTTAATCCGGCTGAAACATCGATATATGCAATAAAAACAGAACTTCTCCCCTTTTCAACATCTTACTCAGAATTTTAACGAGAAAAAAATATTTGAATGAAAATGAAGTATTTAAGGTTAATTTCTAATCAATTATGTGTTTGCATCATTTTTATCGTATATATAATGAATTAATACCAATAAACTGAAATTTCACAAAAACGTGGAAAAACGGCAAAATATTGCCTAATTCGATGATATTTTGTTTAAATCACGTAAAGGAAAAGGGGATGATAAACGTCAAAATATTGCTAAATTCGATGATTTTTCGTACGAAATAAAATGCAAAAAAATCTGCTTAAAATGCAATATTATGCGAAATTCTGAGATTTGAAGGCAAAATCACATATCGTGATAATATATGAAATAGTATCGAAATATTGGTAAAAATGAATATATTTACGTAATATCAAACTACATGAAAAACGTGAAAAAAGTCACTATTTTACCATATTTGAAGATTTTAACTTCAAATCATAGAGCGAGGTTTCGTATTATTTATATCCAAGAAAAGACATATGACAATGTTGTTTCCAATACAAATGATAAAAATCAATGTGTTTTCATTAGAATTAACTAAAATGTTCCTGATTTTCCGTTTATATTACCGATGGAAGATGTACACGTAAAACCGCTCTAATCCGGCTGAAACCTCGATATATGCAATAAAAACAGAACTTCTCCCCTTTTCAACATCTTACTCAGTATTTAAACGGGAAACAAATAGTTGATTGAAAATGAAGTATTTAAGGTTGATTTCTAATCAATTATGTGTTTGCATCATTTTTTTCGTATATTTAATGAATTAATAACAATAAACTGAAAATTCACAAAAGCGTGGAAAAATAGCAAAATATTACCTAATTCGATGATATTTTGTTTATATCACATAGAGGAAAAGGGGATGATTAACGTCAAAATATTGCTAAATTCGATGATTTTTCGTACGAAACAAAATGCAAGAAACTTGCTTAAAAATACAACATTTGCGAAATTCTGAGATTTGAAGGCCAAATTACATATCGTGAGAAAACATGAAGTAGTATCGACATATTGGTAAAAACGAATATATTTACGTCAAATCACACTACATGAAAAACGTGAAAAAATTCACTATTTTACCATATATGAGGATTTTAACTTCAAATCATAGAGCGAGGATTCGTATTATTTTGATCCAAGAAAAGACATATGAAAATGTTGTTTCCAATACAAATGATAAAAATCAATGTGTTTTCATTAGAATTAACTAAAATGTTCCTGATTTTCCGTTTATATTACCGATGGAAGATGTACACGTAAAACCGCTCTAATCCGGCTGAAACCTCGATATATGCAATAAAAACAGAACTTCTCCCCTTTTCAATATCTTTCTCAGTATTTTAACGAGAAAGTAACAGTTGATTGAAAATGAAGTATTTAAGGTTATTATCTAATCAATTATGTGTTTGCTTCATTTTTATCGTATATATGATGAATTAATACCAATAAACTGAAAATTCACAAAAACGTGGAAAAACGGCAAAATATTGCCTAATTCGATGATATTTTGTTTAAATCACGTAAAGGAAAAGGGGATGATAAACGTCAAAATATTGCTAAATTCGATGATTTTTCGTACGAAATAAAATGCAAAAAAATCTGCTTAAAATGCAATATTATGCGAAATTCTGAGATTTGAAGGCAAAATCACATATCGTGATAATACATGAAATAGTATCGAAATATTGGTAAAAATGAATATATTTACGTAATATCAAACTACATGAAAAACGTGAAAAAAGTCACTATTTTTCCATATTTGAAGATTTTAACTTCAAATCATAGAGCGAGGTTTCATATTATTTATATCCAAGAAAAGACATATGACAATGTTGTTTCCAATACAAATGATAAAAATCAATGTGTTTTCATTAGAATTAACTAAAATGTTCCTGATTTTCCGTTTATATTACCGATGGAAGATGTAAACGAAAACCACTCTATTCCTGCTGAAACGTCGATATATGCAATAAAAACAGAACTTCTCCCCTTTTCAATATCATTCTCAGTATTTTAACGAGAAACAAACAGTTGATTGAAAATGAAGTATTTAAGGTTATTATCTAATCAATTATGTGTTTGCTTCATTTTTATCGTATATATGATGAATTAATACCAATAAACTGAAAATTCACAAAAACGTGGAAAAACGGCCAAATATTGCCTAATTCGATTATATTTTGTTTAAATCACGTAGAGGAAAAGGGGATGATAACCGTCAAAATATTGCTAAATTCTATGGTTAGAAATTAGTATGAAACAAAATGCAAGAAACTTGCTTAATAATGTAACATTTGCGAAATTCTGAGATTTGAAGGCCAAATTACATATCGTGACAAAACATTAAGTTGTATCGAAATATTGGTAAAAACGAATATATTTACGTAAAATCACACTACATGAAAAACGTGAAAAAAGTCACTATTATACCATATATGAGGATTTTAGCTTGAAATCATAGAGCGAGGATTTGTATTATTTAGATCCAAGAAAAGACATATGACAATGTTGTTTCCAATACAAATGGTAAAAATCAATGTGTTTTTATTAGAATTAACTAAAATGTTCCTGATTTTCCGTTTATATTACCGATGGAAGATGTACACGTAAAACCGCTCTAATCCGGCTGAAACCTCGATATATGCAATAAAAACAGAACTTCTCCCCTTTTCAACATCTTACTCAGAATTTTAACGAGAAAAAAATATTTGAATGAAAATGAAGTATTTAAGGTTAATTTCTAATCAATTATGTGTTTGCATCATTTTTATCGTATATATAATGAATTAATACCAATAAACTGAAATTTCACAAAAACGTGGAAAAACGGCAAAATATTGCCTAATTCGATGATATTTTGTTTAAATCACGTAAAGGAAAAGGGGATGATAAACGTCAAAATATTGCAACATTCGATGATTTTTCGTACGAAATAAAATGCAAAAAAATCTGCTTAAAATGCAATATTATGCGAAATTCTGAGATTTGAAGGCAAAATCACATATCGTGATAATACATGAAATAGTATCGAAATATTGGTAAAAATGAATATATTTACGTAATATCAAACTACATGAAAAACGTGAAAAAAGTCACTATTTTACCATATTTGAAGATTTTAACTTCAAATCATAGAGCGAGGTTTCGTATTATTTATATCCAAGAAAAGACATATGACAATGTTGTTTCCAATACAAATGATAAAAATCAATGTGTTTTCATTAGAATTAACTAAAATGTTCCTGATTTTCCGTTTATATTACCGATGGAAGATGTACACGTAAAACCGCTCTAATCCGGCTGAAACCTCGATATATGCAATAAAAACAGAACTTCTCCCCTTTTCAACATCTTACTCAGTATTTAAACGGGAAACAAATAGTTGATTGAAAATGAAGTATTTAAGGTTGATTTCTAATCAATTATGTGTTTGCATCATTTTTTTCGTATATTTAATGAATTAATAACAATAAACTGAAAATTCACAAAAGCGTGGAAAAATAGCAAAATATTACCTAATTCGATGATATTTTGTTTATATCACATAGAGGAAAAGGGGATGATTAACGTCAAAATATTGCTAAATTCGATGATTTTTCGTACGAAACAAAATGCAAGAAACTTGCTTAAAAATACAACATTTGCGAAATTCTGAGATTTGAAGGCCAAATTACATATCGTGAGAAAACATGAAGTAGTATCGACATATTGGTAAAAACGAATATATTTACGTAAAATCACACTACATGAAAAACGTGAAAAAAGTCACTATTTTACCATATATGAGGATTTTAACTTCAAATCATAGAGCGAGGATTCGTATTATTTAGATCCAAGAAAAGACATGAAATGTTGTTGTTTCAAACAATGTTGTTTCCAATACAAATGATAAAAATCAATGTGTTTTCATTAGAATTAACTAAAATGTTCCTGATTTTCCGTTTATATTACCGATGGAAGATGTAAACGAAAACCACTCTATTCCGGCTGAAACGTCGATATATGCAATAAAAACAGAACTTCTCCCCTTTTCAATATCATTCTCAGTATTTTAACGAGAAACAAACAGTTGATTGAAAATGAAGTATTTAAGGTTATTATCTAATCAATTATGTGTTTGCTTCATTTTTATCGTATATATGATGAATTAATACCAATAAACTGAAAATTCACAAAAACGTGGAAAAACGGCAAAATATTGCCTAATTCGATTATATTTTGTTTAAATCACGTAGAGGAAAAGGGGATGATAACCGTCAAAATATTGCTAAATTCTATGGTTAGAAATTAGTATGAAACAAAATGCAAGAAACTTGCTTAATAATGTAACATTTGCGAAATTCTGAGATTTGAAGGCCAAATTATATATCGTGACAAAACATGAAGTTGTATCGAAATATTGGTAAAAACGAATATATTTACGTAAATCACACTACATGAAAAACGTGAAAAAAATCACTATTATACCATATATGAGGATTTTAGCTTCAAATCATAGAGCGAGGATTTGTATTATTTAGATCCAAGAAAAGACATATGAAAATGTTGTTTCCAATACAAATGGTAAAAATCAATGTGTTTTTATTAGAATTAACTAAAATGTTCCTGATTTTCCGTTTATTTTACCGATGGAAGATGTACACGTAAAACCGCTTTAATCCGGCTGAAACCTCGATATATGCAATAAAAACAGAACTTCTCCCCTTTTCAACATCTTACTCAGAATTTTAACGAGAAAAAAATATTTGATTGAAAATGAAGTATTTAAGGTTAATTTCTAATCAATTATGTGTTTGCATCATTTTTATCGTATATATAATGAATTAATACCAATAAACTGAAATTTCACAAAAACGTGGAAAAACGGCAAAATATTGCCTAATTCGATGATATTTTGTTTAAATCACGTAAAGGAAAAGGGGATGATAAACGTCAAAATATTGCTAAATTCGATGATTTTTCGTACGAAATAAAATGCAAAAAAATCTGCTTAAAATGCAATATTATGCGAAATTCTGAGATTTGAAGGCAAAATCACATATCGTGATAATACATGAAATAGTATCGAAATATTGATAAAAATGAATATATTTACGTAAAATCACACTACATGAAAAACGTGAAAAAATTCACTATTTTACCATATATGAGGATTTTAACTTCAAATCATAGAGCGAGGATTCGTATTATTTTGATCCAAGAAAAGACATATGAAAATGTTGTTTCCAATACAAATGATAAAAATCAATGTGTTTTCATTAGAATTAACTAAAATGTTCCTGATTTTCCGTTTATATTACCGATGGAAGATGTAAACGAAAACCACTCTATTCCGGCTGAAACGTCGATATATGCAAAAAAAACAGAACTTCTCCCCTTTTCAATATCATTCTCAGTATTTTAACGAGAAACAAACAGTTGATTGAAAATGAAGTATTTAAGGTTATTATCTAATCAATTATGTGTTTGCTTCATTTTTATCGTATATATGATGAATTAATACCAATAAACTGAAAATTCACAAAAACGTGGAAAAACGGCAAAATATTGCCTAATTCGATTATATTTTGTTTAAATCACGTAGAGGAAAAGGGAATGATAACCGTCCAAATATTGCTAAATTCTATGGTTAGAAATTAGTATGAAACAAAATGCAAGAAACTTGCTTAATAATGTAACATTTGCGAAATTCTGAGATTTGAAGGCCAAATTACATATCGTGACAAAACATGAAGTTGTATCGAAATATTGGTAAAAACGAATATATTTATGTAAAATCACACTACATGAAAAACGTGAAAAAAGTCACTATTATACCATATATGAGGATTTTAGCTTCAAATCATAGAGCGAGGATTTGTATTATTTAGATCCAAGAAAAGACATATGACAATGTTTTTTCCAATACAAATGGTAAAAATCAATGTGTTTTTATTAGAATTAACTAAAATGTTCCTGATTTTCCGTTTATATTACCGATGGAAGATGTACACATAAAACCGCTTTAATCCGGCTGAAACCTCGATATATGCAATAAAAACAGAACTTCTCCCCTTTTCAACATCTTACTCAGAATTTTAACGAGAAAAAAATATTTGAATGAAAATGAAGTATTTAAGGTTAATTTCTAATCAATGATGTGTTTGCATCATTTTTATCGTATATATAATGAATTAATACCAATAAACTGAAATTTCACAAAAACGTGGAAAAACGGCAAAATATTGCCTAATTCGATGATATTTTGTTTAAATCACGTAAAGGAAAAGGGGATGATAAACGTCAAAATATTGCTAAATTCGATGATTTTTCGTACGAAATAAAATGCAAAAAAATCTGCTTAAAATGCAATATTATGCGAAATTCTGAGATTTGAAGGCAAAATCACATATCGTGATAATACATGAAATAGTATCGAAATATTGGTAAAAATGAATATATTTACGTAATATCAAACTACATGAAAAACGTGAAAAAAGTCACTATTTTACCATATTTGAAGATTTTAACTTCAAATCATAGAGCGAGGTTTCGTATTATTTATATCCAAGAAAAGACATATGACAATGTTGTTTCCAATACAAATGATAAAAATCAATGTGTTTTCATTAGAATTAACTAAAATGTTCCTGATTTTCCGTTTATATTACCGATGGAAGATGTACACGTAAAACCGCTCTAATCCGGCTGAAACCTCGATATATGCAATAAAAACAGAACTTCTCCCCTTTTCAACATCTTACTCAGTATTTAAACGGGAAACAAATAGTTGATTGAAAATGAAGTATTTATGGTTGATTTCTAATCAATTATGTGTTTGCATCATTTTTTTCGTATATTTAATGAATTAATAACAATAAACTGAAAATTCACAAAAGCGTGGAAAAATAGCAAAATATTACCTAATTCGATGATATTTTGTTTATATCACATAGAGGAAAAGGGGATGATTAACGTCAAAATATTGCTAAATTCGATGATTTTTCGTACGAAACAAAATGCAAGAAACTTGCTTAAAAATACAACATTTGCGAAATTCTGAGATTTGAAGGCCAAATTACATATCGTGAGAAAACATGAAGTAGTATCGACATATTGGTAAAAACGAATATATTTACGTAAAATCACACTACATGAAAAACGTGAAAAAAGTCACTATTTTACCATATATGAGGATTTTAACTTCAAATCATAGAGCGAGGATTCGTATTATTTAGATCCAAGAAAAGACATATGACAATGTTGTTTCCAATACAAATGATAAAAATCAATGTGTTTTCATTAGAATTAACTAAAATGTTCCTGATTTTCCGTTTATATTACCGATGGAAGATGTAAACGAAAACCACTCTATTCCGGCTGAAACGTCGATATATGCAAAAAAAACAGAACTTCTCCCCTTTTCAATATCATTCTCAGTATTTTAACGAGAAACAAACAGTTGATTGAAAATGAAGTATTTAAGGTTATTATCTAATCAATTATGTGTTTGCTTCATTTTTATCGTATATATGATGAATTAATACCAATAAACTGAAAATTCACAAAAACGTGGAAAAACGGCAAAATATTGCCTAATTCGATTATATTTTGTTTAAATCACGTAGAGGAAAAGGGAATGATAACCGTCCAAATATTGCTAAATTCTATGGTTAGAAATTAGTATGAAACAAAATGCAAGAAACTTGCTTAATAATGTAACATTTGCGAAATTCTGAGATTTGAAGGCCAAATTACATATCGTGACAAAACATGAAGTTGTATCGAAATATTGGTAAAAACGAATATATTTATGTAAAATCACACTACATGAAAAACGTGAAAAAAGTCACTATTATACCATATATGAGGATTTTAGCTTCAAATCATAGAGCGAGGATTTGTATTATTTAGATCCAAGAAAAGACATATGACAATGTTTTTTCCAATACAAATGGTAAAAATCAATGTGTTTTTATTAGAATTAACTAAAATGTTCCTGATTTTCCGTTTATATTACCGATGGAAGATGTACACATAAAACCGCTTTAATCCGGCTGAAACCTCGATATATGCAATAAAAACAGAACTTCTCCCCTTTTCAACATCTTACTCAGAATTTTAACGAGAAAAAAATATTTGAATGAAAATGAAGTATTTAAGGTTAATTTCTAATCAATGATGTGTTTGCATCATTTTTATCGTATATATAATGAATTAATACCAATAAACTGAAATTTCACAAAAACGTGGAAAAACGGCAAAATATTGCCTAATTCGATGATATTTTGTTTAAATCACGTAAAGGAAAAGGGGATGATAAACGTCAAAATATTGCTAAATTCGATGATTTTTCGTACGAAATAAAATGCAAAAAAATCTGCTTAAAATGCAATATTATGCGAAATTCTGAGATTTGAAGGCAAAATCACATATCGTGATAATACATGAAATAGTATCGAAATATTGGTAAAAATGAATATATTTACGTAATATCAAACTACATGAAAAACGTGAAAAAAGTCACTATTTTACCATATTTGAAGATTTTAACTTCAAATCATAGAGCGAGGTTTCGTATTATTTATATCCAAGAAAAGACATATGACAATGTTGTTTCCAATACAAATGATAAAAATCAATGTGTTTTCATTAGAATTAACTAAAATGTTCCTGATTTTCCGTTTATATTACCGATGGAAGATGTACACGTAAAACCGCTCTAATCCGGCTGAAACCTCGATATATGCAATAAAAACAGAACTTCTCCCCTTTTCAACATCTTACTCAGTATTTAAACGGGAAACAAATAGTTGATTGAAAATGAAGTATTTATGGTTGATTTCTAATCAATTATGTGTTTGCATCATTTTTTTCGTATATTTAATGAATTAATAACAATAAACTGAAAATTCACAAAAGCGTGGAAAAATAGCAAAATATTACCTAATTCGATGATATTTTGTTTATATCACATAGAGGAAAAGGGGATGATTAACGTCAAAATATTGCTAAATTCGATGATTTTTCGTACGAAACAAAATGCAAGAAACTTGCTTAAAAATACAACATTTGCGAAATTCTGAGATTTGAAGGCCAAATTACATATCGTGAGAAAACATGAAGTAGTATCGACATATTGGTAAAAACGAATATATTTACGTAAAATCACACTACATGAAAAACGTGAAAAAAGTCACTATTTTACCATATATGAGGATTTTAACTTCAAATCATAGAGCGAGGATTCGTATTATTTAGATCCAAGAAAAGACATATGACAATGTTGTTTCCAATACAAATGATAAAAATCAATGTGTTTTCATTAGAATTAACTAAAATGTTCCTGATTTTCCGTTTATATTACCGATGGAAGATGTAAACGAAAACCACTCTATTCCGGCTGAAACGTCGATATATGCAATAAAAACAGAACTTCTCCCCTTTTCAATATCATTCTCAGTATTTTAACGAGAAACAAACAGTTGATTGAAAATGAAGTATTTAAGGTTATTATCTAATCAATTATGTGTTTGCTTCATTTTTATCGTATATATGATGAATTAATACCAATAAACTGAAATTTCACAAAAACGTGGAAAAACGGCAAAATATTGCCTAATTCGATTATATTTTGTTTAAATCACGTAGAGGAAAAGGGGATGATAACCGTCAAAATATTGCTAAATTCTATGGTTAGAAATTAGTATGAAACAAAATGCAAGAAACTTGCTTAATAATGTAACATTTGCGAAATTCTGAGATTTGAAGGCCAAATTTCATATCGTGACAAAACATGAAGTTGTATCGAAATATTGGTAAAAACGAATATATTTACGTAAATCACACTACATGAAAAACGTGAAAAAAATCACTATTATACCATATATGAGGATTTTAGCTTCAAATCATAGAGCGAGGATTTGTATTATTTAGATCCAAGAAAAGACATATGAAAATGTTGTTTCCAATACAAATGGTAAAAATCAATGTGTTTTTATTAGAATTAACTAAAATGTTCCTGATTTTCCGTTTATTTTACCGATGGAAGATGTACACGTAAAACCGCTTTAATCCGGCTGCAACCTCGATATATGCAATAAAAACAGAACTTCTCCCCTTTTCAACATCTTACTCAGAATTTTAACGAGAAAAAAATATTTGATTGAAAATGAAGTATTTAAGGTTAATTTCTAATCAATTATGTGTTTGCATCATTTTTATCGTATATATAATGAATTAATACCAATAAACTGAAATTTCACAAAAACGTGGAAAAACGGCAAAATATTGCCTAATTCGATGATATTTTGTTTAAATCACGTAAAGGAAAAGAGGATGATAAACGTCAAAATATTGCTAAATTCGATGATTTTTCGTACGAAATAAAATGCAAAAAAATCTGCTTAAAATGCAATATTATGCGAAATTCTGAGATTTGAAGGCAAAATCACATATCGTGATAATACATGAAATAGTATCGAAATATTGGTAAAAATGAATATATTTACGTAAAATCACACTACATGAAAAACGTGAAAAAAATCACTATTTTACCATATTTGAGGATTTTAACTTCAAATCATAGAGCGAGGATTCGTATTATTTTGATCCAAGAAAAGACATATGAAAATGTTGTTTCCAATACAAATGATAAAAATCAATGTGTTTTCATTAGAATTAACTAAAATGTTCCTGATTTTCCGTTTATATTACCGATGGAAGATGTAAACGAAAACCACTCTATTCCGGCTGAAACGTCGATATATGCAATACAAACAGAACTTCTCCCCTTTTCAATATCATTCTCAGTATTTTAACGAGAAACAAACAGTTGATTGAAAATGAAGTATTTAAGGTTATTATCTAATCAATTATGTGTTTGCTTCATTTTTATCGTATATATGATGAATTAATACCAATAAACTGAAAATTCACAAAAACGTGGAAAAACGGCAAAATATTGCCTAATTCGATTATATTTTGTTTAAATCACGTAGAGGAAAAGGGAATGATAACCGTCAAAATATTGCTAAATTCTATGGTTAGAAATTAGTATGAAACAAAATGCAAGAAACTTGCTTAATAATGTAACATTTGCGAAATTCTGAGATTTGAAGGCCAAATTACATATCGTGACAAAACATGAAGTTGTATCGAAATATTGGTAAAAACGAATATATTTATGTAAAATCACACTACATGAAAAACGTGAAAAAAGTCACTATTATACCATATATAAGGATTTTAGCTTCAAATCATAGAGCGAGGATTTGTATTATTTAGATCCAAGAAAAGACATATGACAATGTTTTTTCCAATACAAATGGTAAAAATCAATGTGTTTTTATTAGAATTAACTAAAATGTTCCTGATTTTCCGTTTATATTACCGATGGAAGATGTACACGTAAAACCGCTCTAATCCGGCTGAAACCTCGATATATGCAATAAAAACAGAACTTCTCCCCTTTTCAACATCTTACTCAGTATTTAAACGGGAAACAAATAGTTGATTGAAAATGAAGTATTTAAGGTTAATTTCTAATCAATTATGTGTTTGCATCATTTTTTTCGTTTATTTAATGAATTAATAACAATAAACTGAAAATTCACAAAAGCGTGGAAAAATAGCAAAATATTACCTAATTCGATGATATTTTGTTTATATCACATAGAGGAAAAGGGGATGATTAACGTCAAAATATTGCTAAATTCGATGATTTTTCGTACGAAACAAAATGCAAGAAACTTGCTTAAAAATACAACATTTGCGAAATTCTGAGATTTGAAGGCCAAATTACATATCGTGAGAAAACATGAAGTAGTATCGACATATTGGTAAAAACGAATATATTTACGTAAAATCACACTACATGAAAAACGTGAAAAAAGTCACTATTTTACCATATATGAGGATTTTAACTTCAAATCATAGAGCGAGGATTCGTATTATTTAGATCCAAGAAAAGACATATGACAATGTTGTTTCCAATACAAATGATAAAAATCAATGTGTTTTCATTAGAATTAACTAAAATGTTCCTGATTTTCCGTTTATATTACCGATGGAAGATGTAAACGAAAACCACTCTATTCCGGCTGAAACGTCGATATATGCAATAAAAACAGAACTTCTCCCCTTTTCAATATCATTCTCAGTATTTTAACGAGCAACAAACAGTTGATTGAAAATGAAGTATTTAAGGTTATTATCTAATCAATTATGTGTTTGCTTCATTTTTATCGTATATATGATGAATTAATACCAATAAACTGAAAATTCACAAAAACGTGGAAAAACGGCAAAATATTGCCTAATTCGATTATATTTTGTTTAAATCACGTAGAGGAAAAGGGGATGATAACCGTCAAAATATTGCTAAATTCTATGGTTAGAAATTAGTATGAAACAAAATGCAAGAAACTTGCTTAATAATGTAACATTTGCGAAATTCTGAGATTTGAAGGCCAAATTATATATCGTGACAAAACATGAAGTTGTATCGAAATATTGGTAAAAACGAATATATTTACGTAAATCACACTACATGAAAAACGTGAAAAAAATCACTATTATACCATATATGAGGATTTTAGCTTCAAATCATAGAGCGAGGATTTGTATTATTTAGATCCAAGAAAAGACATATGAAAATGTTGTTTCCAATACAAATGGTAAAAATCAATGTGTTTTTATTAGAATTAACTAAAATGTTCCTGATTTTCCGTTTATTTTACCGATGGAAGATGTACACGTAAAACCGCTTTAATCCGGCTGAAACCTCGATATATGCAATAAAAACAGAACTTCTCCCCTTTTCAACATCTTACTCAGAATTTTAACGAGAAAAAAATATTTGATTGAAAATGAAGTATTTAAGGTTAATTTCTAATCAATTATGTGTTTGCATCATTTTTATCGTATATATAATGAATTAATACCAATAAACTGAAATTTCACAAAAACGTGGAAAAACGGCAAAATATTGCCTAATTCTATGATATTTTGTTTAAATCACGTAAAGGAAAAGGGGATGATAAACGTCAAAATATTGCTAAATTCGATGATTTTTCGTACGAAATAAAATGCAAAAAAATCTGCTTAAAATGCAATATTATGCGAAATTCTGAGATTTGAAGGCAAAATCACATATCGTGATAATACATGAAATAGTATCGAAATATTGATAAAAATGAATATATTTACGTAAAATCACACTACATGAAAAACGTGAAAAAATTCACTATTTTACCATATATGAGGATTTTAACTTCAAATCATAGAGCGAGGATTCGTATTATTTTGATCCAAGAAAAGACATGAAAATGTTGTTTCCAATACAAATGATAAAAATCAATGTGTTTTCATTAGAATTAACTAAAATGTTCCTGATTTTCCGTTTATATTACCGATGGAAGATGTAAACGAAAACCACTCTATTCCGGCTGAAACGTCGATATATGCAAAAAAAACAGAACTTCTCCCCTTTTCAATATCATTCTCAGTATTTTAACGAGAAACAAACAGTTGATTGAAAATGAAGTATTTAAGGTTATTATCTAATCAATTATGTGTTTGCTTCATTTTTATCGTATATATGATGAATTAATACCAATAAACTGAAAATTCACAAAAACGTGGAAAAACGGCAAAATATTGCCTAATTCGATTATATTTTGTTTAAATCACGTAGAGGAAAAGGGAATGATAACCGTCCAAATATTGCTAAATTCTATGGTTAGAAATTAGTATGAAACAAAATGCAAGAAACTTGCTTAATAATGTAACATTTGCGAAATTCTGAGATTTGAAGGCCAAATTACATATCGTGACAAAACATGAAGTTGTATCGAAATATTGGTAAAAACGAATATATTTATGTAAAATCACACTACATGAAAAACGTGAAAAAAGTCACTATTATACCATATATGAGGATTTTAGCTTCAAATCATAGAGCGAGGATTTGTATTATTTAGATCCAAGAAAAGACATATGACAATGTTTTTTCCAATACAAATGGTAAAAATCAATGTGTTTTTATTAGAATTAACTAAAATGTTCCTGATTTTCCGTTTATATTACCGATGGAAGATGTACACATAAAACCGCTTTAATCCGGCTGAAACCTCGATATATGCAATAAAAACAGAACTTCTCCCCTTTTCAACATCTTACTCAGAATTTTAACGAGAAAAAAATATTTGAATGAAAATGAAGTATTTAAGGTTAATTTCTAATCAATGATGTGTTTGCATCATTTTTATCGTATATATAATGAATTAATACCAATAAACTGAAATTTCACAAAAACGTGGAAAAACGGCAAAATATTGCCTAATTCGATGATATTTTGTTTAAATCACGTAAAGGAAAAGGGGATGATAAACGTCAAAATATTGCTAAATTCGATGATTTTTCGTACGAAATAAAATGCAAAAAAATCTGCTTAAAATGCAATATTATGCGAAATTCTGAGATTTGAAGGCAAAATCACATATCGTGATAATACATGAAATAGTATCGAAATATTGGTAAAAATGAATATATTTACGTAATATCAAACTACATGAAAAACGTGAAAAAAGTCACTATTTTACCATATTTGAAGATTTTAACTTCAAATCATAGAGCGAGGTTTCGTATTATTTATATCCAAGAAAAGACATATGACAATGTTGTTTCCAATACAAATGATAAAAATCAATGTGTTTTCATTAGAATTAACTAAAATGTTCCTGATTTTCCGTTTATATTACCGATGGAAGATGTACACGTAAAACCGCTCTAATCCGGCTGAAACCTCGATATATGCAATAAAAACAGAACTTCTCCCCTTTTCAACATCTTACTCAGTATTTAAACGGGAAACAAATAGTTGATTGAAAATGAAGTATTTATGGTTGATTTCTAATCAATTATGTGTTTGCATCATTTTTTTCGTATATTTAATGAATTAATAACAATAAACTGAAAATTCACAAAAGCGTGGAAAAATAGCAAAATATTACCTAATTCGATGATATTTTGTTTATATCACATAGAGGAAAAGGGGATGATTAACGTCAAAATATTGCTAAATTCGATGATTTTTCGTACGAAACAAAATGCAAGAAACTTGCTTAAAAATACAACATTTGCGAAATTCTGAGATTTGAAGGCCAAATTACATATCGTGAGAAAACATGAAGTAGTATCGACATATTGGTAAAAACGAATATATTTACGTAAAATCACACTACATGAAAAACGTGAAAAAAGTCACTATTTTACCATATATGAGGATTTTAACTTCAAATCATAGAGCGAGGATTCGTATTATTTAGATCCAAGAAAAGACATATGACAATGTTGTTTCCAATACAAATGATAAAAATCAATGTGTTTTCATTAGAATTAACTAAAATGTTCCTGATTTTCCGTTTATATTACCGATGGAAGATGTAAACGAAAACCACTCTATTCCGGCTGAAACGTCGATATATGCAAAAAAAACAGAACTTCTCCCCTTTTCAATATCATTCTCAGTATTTTAACGAGAAACAAACAGTTGATTGAAAATGAAGTATTTAAGGTTATTATCTAATCAATTATGTGTTTGCTTCATTTTTATCGTATATATGATGAATTAATACCAATAAACTGAAAATTCACAAAAACGTGGAAAAACGGCAAAATATTGCCTAATTCGATTATATTTTGTTTAAATCACGTAGAGGAAAAGGGAATGATAACCGTCCAAATATTGCTAAATTCTATGGTTAGAAATTAGTATGAAACAAAATGCAAGAAACTTGCTTAATAATGTAACATTTGCGAAATTCTGAGATTTGAAGGCCAAATTACATATCGTGACAAAACATGAAGTTGTATCGAAATATTGGTAAAAACGAATATATTTATGTAAAATCACACTACATGAAAAACGTGAAAAAAGTCACTATTATACCATATATGAGGATTTTAGCTTCAAATCATAGAGCGAGGATTTGTATTATTTAGATCCAAGAAAAGACATATGACAATGTTTTTTCCAATACAAATGGTAAAAATCAATGTGTTTTTATTAGAATTAACTAAAATGTTCCTGATTTTCCGTTTATATTACCGATGGAAGATGTACACATAAAACCGCTTTAATCCGGCTGAAACCTCGATATATGCAATAAAAACAGAACTTCTCCCCTTTTCAACATCTTACTCAGAATTTTAACGAGAAAAAAATATTTGAATGAAAATGAAGTATTTAAGGTTAATTTCTAATCAATGATGTGTTTGCATCATTTTTATCGTATATATAATGAATTAATACCAATAAACTGAAATTTCACAAAAACGTGGAAAAACGGCAAAATATTGCCTAATTCGATGATATTTTGTTTAAATCACGTAAAGGAAAAGGGGATGATAAACGTCAAAATATTGCTAAATTCGATGATTTTTCGTACGAAATAAAATGCAAAAAAATCTGCTTAAAATGCAATATTATGCGAAATTCTGAGATTTGAAGGCAAAATCACATATCGTGATAATACATGAAATAGTATCGAAATATTGGTAAAAATGAATATATTTACGTAATATCAAACTACATGAAAAACGTGAAAAAAGTCACTATTTTACCATATTTGAAGATTTTAACTTCAAATCATAGAGCGAGGTTTCGTATTATTTATATCCAAGAAAAGACATATGACAATGTTGTTTCCAATACAAATGATAAAAATCAATGTGTTTTCATTAGAATTAACTAAAATGTTCCTGATTTTCCGTTTATATTACCGATGGAAGATGTACACGTAAAACCGCTCTAATCCGGCTGAAACCTCGATATATGCAATAAAAACAGAACTTCTCCCCTTTTCAACATCTTACTCAGTATTTAAACGGGAAACAAATAGTTGATTGAAAATGAAGTATTTATGGTTGATTTCTAATCAATTATGTGTTTGCATCATTTTTTTCGTATATTTAATGAATTAATAACAATAAACTGAAAATTCACAAAAGCGTGGAAAAATAGCAAAATATTACCTAATTCGATGATATTTTGTTTATATCACATAGAGGAAAAGGGGATGATTAACGTCAAAATATTGCTAAATTCGATGATTTTTCGTACGAAACAAAATGCAAGAAACTTGCTTAAAAATACAACATTTGCGAAATTCTGAGATTTGAAGGCCAAATTACATATCGTGAGAAAACATGAAGTAGTATCGACATATTGGTAAAAACGAATATATTTACGTAAAATCACACTACATGAAAAACGTGAAAAAAGTCACTATTTTACCATATATGAGGATTTTAACTTCAAATCATAGAGCGAGGATTCGTATTATTTAGATCCAAGAAAAGACATATGACAATGTTGTTTCCAATACAAATGATAAAAATCAATGTGTTTTCATTAGAATTAACTAAAATGTTCCTGATTTTCCGTTTATATTACCGATGGAAGATGTAAACGAAAACCACTCTATTCCGGCTGAAACGTCGATATATGCAATAAAAACAGAACTTCTCCCCTTTTCAATATCATTCTCAGTATTTTAACGAGAAACAAACAGTTGATTGAAAATGAAGTATTTAAGGTTATTATCTAATCAATTATGTGTTTGCTTCATTTTTATCGTATATATGATGAATTAATACCAATAAACTGAAATTTCACAAAAACGTGGAAAAACGGCAAAATATTGCCTAATTCGATTATATTTTGTTTAAATCACGTAGAGGAAAAGGGGATGATAACCGTCAAAATATTGCTAAATTCTATGGTTAGAAATTAGTATGAAACAAAATGCAAGAAACTTGCTTAATAATGTAACATTTGCGAAATTCTGAGATTTGAAGGCCAAATTTCATATCGTGACAAAACATGAAGTTGTATCGAAATATTGGTAAAAACGAATATATTTACGTAAATCACACTACATGAAAAACGTGAAAAAAATCACTATTATACCATATATGAGGATTTTAGCTTCAAATCATAGAGCGAGGATTTGTATTATTTAGATCCAAGAAAAGACATATGAAAATGTTGTTTCCAATACAAATGGTAAAAATCAATGTGTTTTTATTAGAATTAACTAAAATGTTCCTGATTTTCCGTTTATTTTACCGATGGAAGATGTACACGTAAAACCGCTTTAATCCGGCTGCAACCTCGATATATGCAATAAAAACAGAACTTCTCCCCTTTTCAACATCTTACTCAGAATTTTAACGAGAAAAAAATATTTGATTGAAAATGAAGTATTTAAGGTTAATTTCTAATCAATTATGTGTTTGCATCATTTTTATCGTATATATAATGAATTAATACCAATAAACTGAAATTTCACAAAAACGTGGAAAAACGGCAAAATATTGCCTAATTCGATGATATTTTGTTTAAATCACGTAAAGGAAAAGAGGATGATAAACGTCAAAATATTGCTAAATTCGATGATTTTTCGTACGAAATAAAATGCAAAAAAATCTGCTTAAAATGCAATATTATGCGAAATTCTGAGATTTGAAGGCAAAATCACATATCGTGATAATACATGAAATAGTATCGAAATATTGGTAAAAATGAATATATTTACGTAAAATCACACTACATGAAAAACGTGAAAAAAATCACTATTTTACCATATTTGAGGATTTTAACTTCAAATCATAGAGCGAGGATTCGTATTATTTTGATCCAAGAAAAGACATATGAAAATGTTGTTTCCAATACAAATGATAAAAATCAATGTGTTTTCATTAGAATTAACTAAAATGTTCCTGATTTTCCGTTTATATTACCGATGGAAGATGTAAACGAAAACCACTCTATTCCGGCTGAAACGTCGATATATGCAATACAAACAGAACTTCTCCCCTTTTCAATATCATTCTCAGTATTTTAACGAGAAACAAACAGTTGATTGAAAATGAAGTATTTAAGGTTATTATCTAATCAATTATGTGTTTGCTTCATTTTTATCGTATATATGATGAATTAATACCAATAAACTGAAAATTCACAAAAACGTGGAAAAACGGCAAAATATTGCCTAATTCGATTATATTTTGTTTAAATCACGTAGAGGAAAAGGGAATGATAACCGTCAAAATATTGCTAAATTCTATGGTTAGAAATTAGTATGAAACAAAATGCAAGAAACTTGCTTAATAATGTAACATTTGCGAAATTCTGAGATTTGAAGGCCAAATTACATATCGTGACAAAACATGAAGTTGTATCGAAATATTGGTAAAAACGAATATATTTATGTAAAATCACACTACATGAAAAACGTGAAAAAAGTCACTATTATACCATATATAAGGATTTTAGCTTCAAATCATAGAGCGAGGATTTGTATTATTTAGATCCAAGAAAAGACATATGACAATGTTTTTTCCAATACAAATGGTAAAAATCAATGTGTTTTTATTAGAATTAACTAAAATGTTCCTGATTTTCCGTTTATATTACCGATGGAAGATGTACACGTAAAACCGCTCTAATCCGGCTGAAACCTCGATATATGCAATAAAAACAGAACTTCTCCCCTTTTCAACATCTTACTCAGTATTTAAACGGGAAACAAATAGTTGATTGAAAATGAAGTATTTAAGGTTAATTTCTAATCAATTATGTGTTTGCATCATTTTTTTCGTTTATTTAATGAATTAATAACAATAAACTGAAAATTCACAAAAGCGTGGAAAAATAGCAAAATATTACCTAATTCGATGATATTTTGTTTATATCACATAGAGGAAAAGGGGATGATTAACGTCAAAATATTGCTAAATTCGATGATTTTTCGTACGAAACAAAATGCAAGAAACTTGCTTAAAAATACAACATTTGCGAAATTCTGAGATTTGAAGGCCAAATTACATATCGTGAGAAAACATGAAGTAGTATCGACATATTGGTAAAAACGAATATATTTACGTAAAATCACACTACATGAAAAACGTGAAAAAAGTCACTATTTTACCATATATGAGGATTTTAACTTCAAATCATAGAGCGAGGATTCGTATTATTTAGATCCAAGAAAAGACATATGACAATGTTGTTTCCAATACAAATGATAAAAATCAATGTGTTTTCATTAGAATTAACTAAAATGTTCCTGATTTTCCGTTTATATTACCGATGGAAGATGTAAACGAAAACCACTCTATTCCGGCTGAAACGTCGATATATGCAATAAAAACAGAACTTCTCCCCTTTTCAATATCATTCTCAGTATTTTAACGAGCAACAAACAGTTGATTGAAAATGAAGTATTTAAGGTTATTATCTAATCAATTATGTGTTTGCTTCATTTTTATCGTATATATGATGAATTAATACCAATAAACTGAAAATTCACAAAAACGTGGAAAAACGGCAAAATATTGCCTAATTCGATTATATTTTGTTTAAATCACGTAGAGGAAAAGGGGATGATAACCGTCAAAATATTGCTAAATTCTATGGTTAGAAATTAGTATGAAACAAAATGCAAGAAACTTGCTTAATAATGTAACATTTGCGAAATTCTGAGATTTGAAGGCCAAATTATATATCGTGACAAAACATGAAGTTGTATCGAAATATTGGTAAAAACGAATATATTTACGTAAATCACACTACATGAAAAACGTGAAAAAAATCACTATTATACCATATATGAGGATTTTAGCTTCAAATCATAGAGCGAGGATTTGTATTATTTAGATCCAAGAAAAGACATATGAAAATGTTGTTTCCAATACAAATGGTAAAAATCAATGTGTTTTTATTAGAATTAACTAAAATGTTCCTGATTTTCCGTTTATTTTACCGATGGAAGATGTACACGTAAAACCGCTTTAATCCGGCTGAAACCTCGATATATGCAATAAAAACAGAACTTCTCCCCTTTTCAACATCTTACTCAGAATTTTAACGAGAAAAAAATATTTGATTGAAAATGAAGTATTTAAGGTTAATTTCTAATCAATTATGTGTTTGCATCATTTTTATCGTATATATAATGAATTAATACCAATAAACTGAAATTTCACAAAAACGTGGAAAAACGGCAAAATATTGCCTAATTCTATGATATTTTGTTTAAATCACGTAAAGGAAAAGGGGATGATAAACGTCAAAATATTGCTAAATTCGATGATTTTTCGTACGAAATAAAATGCAAAAAAATCTGCTTAAAATGCAATATTATGCGAAATTCTGAGATTTGAAGGCAAAATCACATATCGTGATAATACATGAAATAGTATCGAAATATTGATAAAAATGAATATATTTACGTAAAATCACACTACATGAAAAACGTGAAAAAATTCACTATTTTACCATATATGAGGATTTTAACTTCAAATCATAGAGCGAGGATTCGTATTATTTTGATCCAAGAAAAGACATGAAAATGTTGTTTCCAATACAAATGATAAAAATCAATGTGTTTTCATTAGAATTAACTAAAATGTTCCTGATTTTCCGTTTATATTACCGATGGAAGATGTAAACGAAAACCACTCTATTCCGGCTGAAACGTCGATATATGCAAAAAAAACAGAACTTCTCCCCTTTTCAATATCATTCTCAGTATTTTAACGAGAAACAAACAGTTGATTGAAAATGAAGTATTTAAGGTTATTATCTAATCAATTATGTGTTTGCTTCATTTTTATCGTATATATGATGAATTAATACCAATAAACTGAAAATTCACAAAAACGTGGAAAAACGGCAAAATATTGCCTAATTCGATTATATTTTGTTTAAATCACGTAGAGGAAAAGGGAATGATAACCGTCCAAATATTGCTAAATTCTATGGTTAGAAATTAGTATGAAACAAAATGCAAGAAACTTGCTTAATAATGTAACATTTGCGAAATTCTGAGATTTGAAGGCCAAATTACATATCGTGACAAAACATGAAGTTGTATCGAAATATTGGTAAAAACGAATATATTTATGTAAAATCACACTACATGAAAAACGTGAAAAAAGTCACTATTATACCATATATGAGGATTTTAGCTTCAAATCATAGAGCGAGGATTTGTATTATTTAGATCCAAGAAAAGACATATGACAATGTTTTTTCCAATACAAATGGTAAAAATCAATGTGTTTTTATTAGAATTAACTAAAATGTTCCTGATTTTCCGTTTATATTACCGATGGAAGATGTACACATAAAACCGCTTTAATCCGGCTGAAACCTCGATATATGCAATAAAAACAGAACTTCTCCCCTTTTCAACATCTTACTCAGAATTTTAACGAGAAAAAAATATTTGAATGAAAATGAAGTATTTAAGGTTAATTTCTAATCAATGATGTGTTTGCATCATTTTTATCGTATATATAATGAATTAATACCAATAAACTGAAATTTCACAAAAACGTGGAAAAACGGCAAAATATTGCCTAATTCGATGATATTTTGTTTAAATCACGTAAAGGAAAAGGGGATGATAAACGTCAAAATATTGCTAAATTCGATGATTTTTCGTACGAAATAAAATGCAAAAAAATCTGCTTAAAATGCAATATTATGCGAAATTCTGAGATTTGAAGGCAAAATCACATATCGTGATAATACATGAAATAGTATCGAAATATTGGTAAAAATGAATATATTTACGTAATATCAAACTACATGAAAAACGTGAAAAAAGTCACTATTTTACCATATTTGAAGATTTTAACTTCAAATCATAGAGCGAGGTTTCGTATTATTTATATCCAAGAAAAGACATATGACAATGTTGTTTCCAATACAAATGATAAAAATCAATGTGTTTTCATTAGAATTAACTAAAATGTTCCTGATTTTCCGTTTATATTACCGATGGAAGATGTACACGTAAAACCGCTCTAATCCGGCTGAAACCTCGATATATGCAATAAAAACAGAACTTCTCCCCTTTTCAACATCTTACTCAGTATTTAAACGGGAAACAAATAGTTGATTGAAAATGAAGTATTTATGGTTGATTTCTAATCAATTATGTGTTTGCATCATTTTTTTCGTATATTTAATGAATTAATAACAATAAACTGAAAATTCACAAAAGCGTGGAAAAATAGCAAAATATTACCTAATTCGATGATATTTTGTTTATATCACATAGAGGAAAAGGGGATGATTAACGTCAAAATATTGCTAAATTCGATGATTTTTCGTACGAAACAAAATGCAAGAAACTTGCTTAAAAATACAACATTTGCGAAATTCTGAGATTTGAAGGCCAAATTACATATCGTGAGAAAACATGAAGTAGTATCGACATATTGGTAAAAACGAATATATTTACGTAAAATCACACTACATGAAAAACGTGAAAAAAGTCACTATTTTACCATATATGAGGATTTTAACTTCAAATCATAGAGCGAGGATTCGTATTATTTAGATCCAAGAAAAGACATATGACAATGTTGTTTCCAATACAAATGATAAAAATCAATGTGTTTTCATTAGAATTAACTAAAATGTTCCTGATTTTCCGTTTATATTACCGATGGAAGATGTAAACGAAAACCACTCTATTCCGGCTGAAACGTCGATATATGCAATAAAAACAGAACTTCTCCCCTTTTCAATATCATTCTCAGTATTTTAACGAGAAACAAACAGTTGATTGAAAATGAAGTATTTAAGGTTATTATCTAATCAATTATGTGTTTGCTTCATTTTTATCGTATATATGATGAATTAATACCAATAAACTGAAATTTCACAAAAACGTGGAAAAACGGCAAAATATTGCCTAATTCGATTATATTTTGTTTAAATCACGTAGAGGAAAAGGGGATGATAACCGTCAAAATATTGCTAAATTCTATGGTTAGAAATTAGTATGAAACAAAATGCAAGAAACTTGCTTAATAATGTAACATTTGCGAAATTCTGAGATTTGAAGGCCAAATTTCATATCGTGACAAAACATGAAGTTGTATCGAAATATTGGTAAAAACGAATATATTTACGTAAATCACACTACATGAAAAACGTGAAAAAAATCACTATTATACCATATATGAGGATTTTAGCTTCAAATCATAGAGCGAGGATTTGTATTATTTAGATCCAAGAAAAGACATATGAAAATGTTGTTTCCAATACAAATGGTAAAAATCAATGTGTTTTTATTAGAATTAACTAAAATGTTCCTGATTTTCCGTTTATTTTACCGATGGAAGATGTACACGTAAAACCGCTTTAATCCGGCTGAAACCTCGATATATGCAATAAAAACAGAACTTCTCCCCTTTTCAACATCTTACTCAGAATTTTAACGAGAAAAAAATATTTGATTGAAAATGAAGTATTTAAGGTTAATTTCTAATCAATTATGTGTTTGCATCATTTTTATCGTATATATAATGAATTAATACCAATAAACTGAAATTTCACAAAAACGTGGAAAAACGGCAAAATATTGCCTAATTCGATGATATTTTGTTTAAATCACGTAAAGGAAAAGAGGATGATAAACGTCAAAATATTGCTAAATTCGATGATTTTTCGTACGAAATAAAATGCAAAAAAATCTGCTTAAAATGCAATATTATGCGAAATTCTGAGATTTGAAGGCAAAATCACATATCGTGATAATACATGAAATAGTATCGAAATATTGGTAAAAATGAATATATTTACGTAAAATCACACTACATGAAAAACGTGAAAAAATTCACTATTTTACCATATATGAGGATTTTAACTTCAAATCATAGAGCGAGGATTCGTATTATTTTGATCCAAGAAAAGACATATGAAAATGTTGTTTCCAATACAAATGATAAAAATCAATGTGTTTTCATTAGAATTAACTAAAATGTTCCTGATTTTCCGTTTATATTACCGATGGAAGATGTAAACGAAAACCACTCTATTCCGGCTGAAACGTCGATATATGCAATACAAACAGAACTTCTCCCCTTTTCAATATCATTCTCAGTATTTTAACGAGAAACAAACAGTTGATTGAAAATGAAGTATTTAAGGTTATTATCTAATCAATTATGTGTTTGCTTCATTTTTATCGTATATATGATGAATTAATACCAATAAACTGAAAATTCACAAAAACGTGGAAAAACGGCAAAATATTGCCTAATTCGATTATATTTTGTTTAAATCACGTAGAGGAAAAGGGAATGATAACCGTCAAAATATTGCTAAATTCTAAGGTTAGAAATTAGTATGAAACAAAATGCAAGAAACTTGCTTAATAATGTAACATTTGCGAAATTCTGAGATTTGAAGGCCAAATTACATATCGTGACAAAACATGAAGTTGTATCGAAATATTGGTAAAAACCAATATATTTATGTAAAATCACACTACATGAAAAACGTGAAAAAAGTCACTATTATACCATATATGAGGATTTTAGCTTCAAATCATAGAGCGAGGATTTGTATTATTTAGATCCAAGAAAAGACATATGACAATGTTTTTTCCAATACAAATGGTAAAAATCAATGTGTTTTTATTAGAATTAACTAAAATGTTCCTGATTTTCCGTTTATATTACCGATGGAAGATGTACACATAAAACCGCTTTAATCCGGCTGAAACCTCGATATATGCAATAAAAACAGAACTTCTCCCCTTTTCAACATCTTACTCAGAATTTTAACGAGAAAAAAATATTTGAATGAAAATGAAGTATTTAAGGTTAATTTCTAATCAATGATGTGTTTGCATCATTTTTATCGTATATATAATGAATTAATACCAATAAACTGAAATTTCACAAAAACGTGGAAAAACGGCAAAATATTGCCTAATTCGATGATATTTTGTTTAAATCACGTAAAGGAAAAGGGGATGATAAACGTCAAAATATTGCTAAATTCGATGATTTTTCGTACGAAATAAAATGCAAAAAAATCTGCTTAAAATGCAATATTATGCGAAATTCTGAGATTTGAAGGCAAAATCACATATCGTGATAATACATGAAATAGTATCGAAATATTGGTAAAAATGAATATATTTACGTAATATCAAACTACATGAAAAACGTGAAAAAAGTCACTATTTTACCATATTTGAAGATTTTAACTTCAAATCATAGAGCGAGGTTTCGTATTATTTATATCCAAGAAAAGACATATGACAATGTTGTTTCCAATACAAATGATAAAAATCAATGTGTTTTCATTAGAATTAACTAAAATGTTCCTGATTTTCCGTTTATATTACCGATGGAAGATGTACACGTAAAACCGCTCTAATCCGGCTGAAACCTCGATATATGCAATAAAAACAGAACTTCTCCCCTTTTCAACATCTTACTCAGTATTTAAACGGGAAACAAATAGTTGATTGAAAATGAAGTATTTATGGTTGATTTCTAATCAATTATGTGTTTGCATCATTTTTTTCGTATATTTAATGAATTAATAACAATAAACTGAAAATTCACAAAAGCGTGGAAAAATAGCAAAATATTACCTAATTCGATGATATTTTGTTTATATCACATAGAGGAAAAGGGGATGATTAACGTCAAAATATTGCTAAATTCGATGATTTTTCGTACGAAACAAAATGCAAGAAACTTGCTTAAAAATACAACATTTGCGAAATTCTGAGATTTGAAGGCCAAATTACATATCGTGAGAAAACATGAAGTAGTATCGACATATTGGTAAAAACGAATATATTTACGTAAAATCACACTACATGAAAAACGTGAAAAAAGTCACTAGTTTACCATATATGAGGATTTTAACTTCAAATCATAGAGCGAGGATTCGTATTATTTAGATCCAAGAAAAGACATATGACAATGTTGTTTCCAATACAAATGATAAAAATCAATGTGTTTTCATTAGAATTAACTAAAATGTTCCTGATTTTCCGTTTATATTACCGATGGAAGATGTAAACGAAAACCACTCTATTCCGGCTGAAACGTCGATATATGCAATAAAAACAGAACTTCTCCCCTTTTCAATATCATTCTCAGTATTTTAACGAGAAACAAACAGTTGATTGAAAATGAAGTATTTAAGGTTATTATCTAATCAATTATGTGTTTGCTTCATTTTTATCGTATATATGATGAATTAATACCAATAAACTGAAATTTCACAAAAACGTGGAAAAACGGCAAAATATTGCCTAATTCGATTATATTTTGTTTAAATCACGTAGAGGAAAAGGGGATGATAACCGTCAAAATATTGCTAAATTCTATGGTTAGAAATTAGTATGAAACAAAATGCAAGAAACTTGCTTAATAATGTAACATTTGCGAAATTCTGAGATTTGAAGGCCAAATTTCATATCGTGACAAAACATGAAGTTGTATCGAAATATTGGTAAAAACGAATATATTTACGTAAATCACACTACATGAAAAACGTGAAAAAAATCACTATTATACCATATATGAGGATTTTAGCTTCAAATCATAGAGCGAGGATTTGTATTATTTAGATCCAAGAAAAGACATATGAAAATGTTGTTTCCAATACAAATGGTAAAAATCAATGTGTTTTTATTAGAATTAACTAAAATGTTCCTGATTTTCCGTTTATTTTACCGATGGAAGATGTACACGTAAAACCGCTTTAATCCGGCTGCAACCTCGATATATGCAATAAAAACAGAACTTCTCCCCTTTTCAACATCTTACTCAGAATTTTAACGAGAAAAAAATATTTGATTGAAAATGAAGTATTTAAGGTTAATTTCTAATCAATTATGTGTTTGCATCATTTTTATCGTATATATAATGAATTAATACCAATAAACTGAAATTTCACAAAAACGTGGAAAAACGGCAAAATATTGCCTAATTCGATGATATTTTGTTTAAATCACGTAAAGGAAAAGAGGATGATAAACGTCAAAATATTGCTAAATTCGATGATTTTTCGTACGAAATAAAATGCAAAAAAATCTGCTTAAAATGCAATATTATGCGAAATTCTGAGATTTGAAGGCAAAATCACATATCGTGATAATACATGAAATAGTATCGAAATATTGGTAAAAATGAATATATTTACGTAAAATCACACTACATGAAAAACGTGAAAAAATTCACTATTTTACCATATTTGAGGATTTTAACTTCAAATCATAGAGCGAGGATTCGTATTATTTTGATCCAAGAAAAGACATATGAAAATGTTGTTTCCAATACAAATGATAAAAATCAATGTGTTTTCATTAGAATTAACTAAAATGTTCCTGATTTTCCGTTTATATTACCGATGGAAGATGTAAACGAAAACCACTCTATTCCGGCTGAAACGTCGATATATGCAATACAAACAGAACTTCTCCCCTTTTCAATATCATTCTCAGTATTTTAACGAGAAACAAACAGTTGATTGAAAATGAAGTATTTAAGGTTATTATCTAATCAATTATGTGTTTGCTTCATTTTTATCGTATATATGATGAATTAATACCAATAAACTGAAAATTCACAAAAACGTGGAAAAACGGCAAAATATTGCCTAATTCGATTATATTTTGTTTAAATCACGTAGAGGAAAAGGGAATGATAACCGTCAAAATATTGCTAAATTCTATGGTTAGAAATTAGTATGAAACAAAATGCAAGAAACTTGCTTAATAATGTAACATTTGCGAAATTCTGAGATTTGAAGGCCAAATTACATATCGTGACAAAACATGAAGTTGTATCGAAATATTGGTAAAAACGAATATATTTATGTAAAATCACACTACATGAAAAACGTGAAAAAAGTCACTATTATACCATATATAAGGATTTTAGCTTCAAATCATAGAGCGAGGATTTGTATTATTTAGATCCAAGAAAAGACATATGACAATGTTTTTTCCAATACAAATGGTAAAAATCAATGTGTTTTTATTAGAATTAACTAAAATGTTCCTGATTTTCCGTTTATATTACCGATGGAAGATGTACACGTAAAACCGCTCTAATCCGGCTGAAACCTCGATATATGCAATAAAAACAGAACTTCTCCCCTTTTCAACATCTTACTCAGTATTTAAACGGGAAACAAATAGTTGATTGAAAATGAAGTATTTAAGGTTAATTTCTAATCAATTATGTGTTTGCATCATTTTTTTCGTTTATTTAATGAATTAATAACAATAAACTGAAAATTCACAAAAGCGTGGAAAAATAGCAAAATATTACCTAATTCGATGATATTTTGTTTATATCACATAGAGGAAAAGGGGATGATTAACGTCAAAATATTGCTAAATTCGATGATTTTTCGTACGAAACAAAATGCAAGAAACTTGCTTAAAAATACAACATTTGCGAAATTCTGAGATTTGAAGGCCAAATTACATATCGTGAGAAAACATGAAGTAGTATCGACATATTGGTAAAAACGAATATATTTACGTAAAATCACACTACATGAAAAACGTGAAAAAAGTCACTATTTTACCATATATGAGGATTTTAACTTCAAATCATAGAGCGAGGATTCGTATTATTTAGATCCAAGAAAAGACATATGACAATGTTGTTTCCAATACAAATGATAAAAATCAATGTGTTTTCATTAGAATTAACTAAAATGTTCCTGATTTTCCGTTTATATTACCGATGGAAGATGTAAACGAAAACCACTCTATTCCGGCTGAAACGTCGATATATGCAATAAAAACAGAACTTCTCCCCTTTTCAATATCATTCTCAGTATTTTAACGAGAAACAAACAGTTGATTGAAAATGAAGTATTTAAGGTTATTATCTAATCAATTATGTGTTTGCTTCATTTTTATCGTATATATGATGAATTAATACCAATAAACTGAAATTTCACAAAAACGTGGAAAAACGGCAAAATATTGCCTAATTCGATTATATTTTGTTTAAATCACGTAAAGGAAAAGGGGATGATAAACGTCAAAATATTGCTAAATTCGATGATTTTTCGTACGAAATAAAATGCAAAAAAATCTGCTTAAAATGCAATATTATGCGAAATTCTGAGATTTGAAGGCAAAATCACATATCGTGATAATACATGAAATAGTATCGAAATATTGATAAAAATGAATATATTTACGTAAAATCACACTACATGAAAAACGTGAAAAAATTCACTATTTTACCATATATGAGGATTTTAACTTCAAATCATAGAGCGAGGATTCGTATTATTTTGATCCAAGAAAAGACATATGAAAATGTTGTTTCCAATACAAATGATAAAAATCAATGTGTTTTCATTAGAATTAACTAAAATGTTCCTGATTTTCCGTTTATATTACCGATGGAAGATGTAAACGAAAACCACTCTATTCCGGCTGAAACGTCGATATATGCAAAAAAAACAGAACTTCTCCCCTTTTCAATATCATTCTCAGTATTTTAACGAGAAACAAACAGTTGATTGAAAATGAAGTATTTAAGGTTATTATCTAATCAATTATGTGTTTGCTTCATTTTTATCGTATATATGATGAATTAATACCAATAAACTGAAAATTCACAAAAACGTGGAAAAACGGCAAAATATTGCCTAATTCGATTATATTTTGTTTAAATCACGTAGAGGAAAAGGGAATGATAACCGTCCAAATATTGCTAAATTCTATGGTTAGAAATTAGTATGAAACAAAATGCAAGAAACTTGCTTAATAATGTAACATTTGCGAAATTCTGAGATTTGAAGGCCAAATTACATATCGTGACAAAACATGAAGTTGTATCGAAATATTGGTAAAAACGAATATATTTATGTAAAATCACACTACATGAAAAACGTGAAAAAAGTCACTATTATACCATATATGAGGATTTTAGCTTCAAATCATAGAGCGAGGATTTGTATTATTTAGATCCAAGAAAAGACATATGACAATGTTTTTTCCAATACAAATGGTAAAAATCAATGTGTTTTTATTAGAATTAACTAAAATGTTCCTGATTTTCCGTTTATATTACCGATGGAAGATGTACACATAAAACCGCTTTAATCCGGCTGAAACCTCGATATATGCAATAAAAACAGAACTTCTCCCCTTTTCAACATCTTACTCAGAATTTTAACGAGAAAAAAATATTTGAATGAAAATGAAGTATTTAAGGTTAATTTCTAATCAATGATGTGTTTGCATCATTTTTATCGTATATATAATGAATTAATACCAATAAACTGAAATTTCACAAAAACGTGGAAAAACGGCAAAATATTGCCTAATTCGATGATATTTTGTTTAAATCACGTAAAGGAAAAGGGGATGATAAACGTCAAAATATTGCTAAATTCGATGATTTTTCGTACGAAATAAAATGCAAAAAAATCTGCTTAAAATGCAATATTATGCGAAATTCTGAGATTTGAAGGCAAAATCACATATCGTGATAATACATGAAATAGTATCGAAATATTGGTAAAAATGAATATATTTACGAAATATCAAACTACATGAAAAACGTGAAAAAAGTCACTATTTTACCATATTTGAAGATTTTAACTTCAAATCATAGAGCGAGGTTTCGTATTATTTATATCCAAGAAAAGACATATGACAATGTTGTTTCCAATACAAATGATAAAAATCAATGTGTTTTCATTAGAATTAACTAAAATGTTCCTGATTTTCCGTTTATATTACCGATGGAAGATGTACACGTAAAACCGCTCTAATCCGGCTGAAACCTCGATATATGCAATAAAAACAGAACTTCTCCCCTTTTCAACATCTTACTCAGTATTTAAACGGGAAACAAATAGTTGATTGAAAATGAAGTATTTATGGTTGATTTCTAATCAATTATGTGTTTGCATCATTTTTTTCGTATATTTAATGAATTAATAACAATAAACTGAAAATTCACAAAAGCGTGGAAAAATAGCAAAATATTACCTAATTCGATGATATTTTGTTTATATCACATAGAGGAAAAGGGGATGATTAACGTCAAAATATTGCTAAATTCGATGATTTTTCGTACGAAACAAAATGCAAGAAACTTGCTTAAAAATACAACATTTGCGAAATTCTGAGATTTGAAGGCCAAATTACATATCGTGAGAAAACATGAAGTAGTATCGACATATTGGTAAAAACGAATATATTTACGTAAAATCACACTACATGAAAAACGTGAAAAAAGTCACTATTTTACCATATATGAGGATTTTAACTTCAAATCATAGAGCGAGGATTCGTATTATTTAGATCCAAGAAAAGACATATGACAATGTTGTTTCCAATACAAATGATAAAAATCAATGTGTTTTCATTAGAATTAACTAAAATGTTCCTGATTTTCCGTTTATATTACCGATGGAAGATGTAAACGAAAACCACTCTATTCCGGCTGAAACGTCGATATATGCAATAAAAACAGAACTTCTCCCCTTTTCAATATCATTCTCAGTATTTTAACGAGAAACAAACAGTTGATTGAAAATGAAGTATTTAAGGTTATTATCTAATCAATTATGTGTTTGCTTCATTTTTATCGTATATATGATGAATTAATACCAATAAACTGAAATTTCACAAAAACGTGGAAAAACGGCAAAATATTGCCTAATTCGATTATATTTTGTTTAAATCACGTAGAGGAAAAGGGGATGATAACCGTCAAAATATTGCTAAATTCTATGGTTAGAAATTAGTATGAAACAAAATGCAAGAAACTTGCTTAATAATGTAACATTTGCGAAATTCTGAGATTTGAAGGCCAAATCACATATCGTGATAATACATGAAATAGTATCGAAATATTGATAAAAATGAATATATTTACGTAAAATCACACTACATGAAAAACGTGAAAAAATTCACTATTTTACCATATATGAGGATTTTAGCTTCAAATCATAGAGCGAGGATTTGTATTATTTAGATCCAAGAAAAGACATATGACAATGTTTTTTCCAATACAAATGGTAAAAATCAATGTGTTTTTATTAGAATTAACTAAAATGTTCCTGATTTTCCGTTTATATTACCGATGGAAGATGTACACATAAAACCGCTTTAATCCGGCTGAAACCTCGATATATGCAATAAAAACAGAACTTCTCCCCTTTTCAACATCTTACTCAGAATTTTAACGAGAAAAAAATATTTGAATGAAAATGAAGTATTTAAGGTTAATTTCTAATCAATGATGTGTTTGCATCATTTTTATCGTATATATAATGAATTAATACCAATAAACTGAAATTTCACAAAAACGTGGAAAAACGGCAAAATATTGCCTAATTCGATGATATTTTGTTTAAATCACGTAAAGGAAAAGGGGATGATAAACGTCAAAATATTGCTAAATTCGATGATTTTTCGTACGAAATAAAATGCAAAAAAATCTGCTTAAAATGCAATATTATGCGAAATTCTGAGATTTGAAGGCAAAATCACATATCGTGATAATACATGAAATAGTATCGAAATATTGGTAAAAATGAATATATTTACGTAATATCAAACTACATGAAAAACGTGAAAAAAGTCACTATTTTACCATATTTGAAGATTTTAACTTCAAATCATAGAGCGAGGTTTCGTATTATTTATATCCAAGAAAAGACATATGACAATGTTGTTTCCAATACAAATGATAAAAATCAATGTGTTTTCATTAGAATTAACTAAAATGTTCCTGATTTTCCGTTTATATTACCGATGGAAGATGTACACGTAAAACCGCTCTAATCCGGCTGAAACCTCGATATATGCAATAAAAACAGAACTTCTCCCCTTTTCAACATCTTACTCAGTATTTAAACGGGAAACAAATAGTTGATTGAAAATGAAGTATTTATGGTTGATTTCTAATCAATTATGTGTTTGCATCATTTTTTTCGTATATTTAATGAATTAATAACAATAAACTGAAAATTCACAAAAGCGTGGAAAAATAGCAAAATATTACCTAATTCGATGATATTTTGTTTATATCACATAGAGGAAAAGGGGATGATTAACGTCAAAATATTGCTAAATTCGATGATTTTTCGTACGAAACAAAATGCAAGAAACTTGCTTAAAAATACAACATTTGCGAAATTCTGAGATTTGAAGGCCAAATTACATATCGTGAGAAAACATGAAGTAGTATCGACATATTGGTAAAAACGAATATATTTACGTAAAATCACACTACATGAAAAACGTGAAAAAAGTCACTATTTTACCATATATGAGGATTTTAACTTCAAATCATAGAGCGAGGATTCGTATTATTTAGATCCAAGAAAAGACATATGACAATGTTGTTTCCAATACAAATGATAAAAATCAATGTGTTTTCATTAGAATTAACTAAAATGTTCCTGATTTTCCGTTTATATTACCGATGGAAGATGTAAACGAAAACCACTCTATTCCGGCTGAAACGTCGATATATGCAATAAAAACAGAACTTCTCCCCTTTTCAATATCATTCTCAGTATTTTAACGAGAAACAAACAGTTGATTGAAAATGAAGTATTTAAGGTTATTATCTAATCAATTATGTGTTTGCTTCATTTTTATCGTATATATGATGAATTAATACCAATAAACTGAAATTTCACAAAAACGTGGAAAAACGGCAAAATATTGCCTAATTCGATTATATTTTGTTTAAATCACGTAGAGGAAAAGGGGATGATAACCGTCAAAATATTGCTAAATTCTATGGTTAGAAATTAGTATGAAACAAAATGCAAGAAACTTGCTTAATAATGTAACATTTGCGAAATTCTGAGATTTGAAGGCCAAATTTCATATCGTGACAAAACATGAAGTTGTATCGAAATATTGGTAAAAACGAATATATTTACGTAAATCACACTACATGAAAAACGTGAAAAAAATCACTATTATACCATATATGAGGATTTTAGCTTCAAATCATAGAGCGAGGATTTGTATTATTTAGATCCAAGAAAAGACATATGAAAATGTTGTTTCCAATACAAATGGTAAAAATCAATGTGTTTTTATTAGAATTAACTAAAATGTTCCTGATTTTCCGTTTATTTTACCGATGGAAGATGTACACGTAAAACCGCTTTAATCCGGCTGAAACCTCGATATATGCAATAAAAACAGAACTTCTCCCCTTTTCAACATCTTACTCAGAATTTTAACGAGAAAAAAATATTTGATTGAAAATGAAGTATTTAAGGTTAATTTCTAATCAATTATGTGTTTGCATCATTTTTATCGTATATATAATGAATTAATACAAATAAACTGAAATTTCACAAAAACGTGGAAAAACGGCAAAATATTGCCTAATTCGATGATATTTTGTTTAAATCACGTAAAGGAAAAGAGGATGATAAACGTCAAAATATTGCTAAATTCGATGATTTTTCGTACGAAATAAAATGCAAAAAAATCTGCTTAAAATGCAATATTATGCGAAATTCTGAGATTTGAAGGCAAAATCACATATCGTGATAATACATGAAATAGTATCGAAATATTGGTAAAAATGAATATATTTACGTAAAATCACACTACATGAAAAACGTGAAAAAATTCACTATTTTACCATATATGAGGATTTTAACTTCAAATCATAGAGCGAGGATTCGTATTATTTTGATCCAAGAAAAGACATATGAAAATGTTGTTTCCAATACAAATGATAAAAATCAATGTGTTTTCATTAGAATTAACTAAAATGTTCCTGATTTTCCGTTTATATTACCGATGGAAGATGTAAACGAAAACCACTCTATTCCGGCTGAAACGTCGATATATGCAATACAAACAGAACTTCTCCCCTTTTCAATATCATTCTCAGTATTTTAACGAGAAACAAACAGTTGATTGAAAATGAAGTATTTAAGGTTATTATCTAATCAATTATGTGTTTGCTTCATTTTTATCGTATATATGATGAATTAATACCAATAAACTGAAAATTCACAAAAACGTGGAAAAACGGCAAAATATTGCCTAATTCGATTATATTTTGTTTAAATCACGTAGAGGAAAAGGGAATGATAACCGTCAAAATATTGCTAAATTCTATGGTTAGAAATTAGTATGAAACAAAATGCAAGAAACTTGCTTAATAATGTAACATTTGCGAAATTCTGAGATTTGAAGGCCAAATTACATATCGTGACAAAACATGAAGTTGTATCGAAATATTGGTAAAAACGAATATATTTATGTAAAATCACACTACATGAAAAACGTGAAAAAAGTCACTATTATACCATATATAAGGATTTTAGCTTCAAATCATAGAGCGAGGATTTGTATTATTTAGATCCAAGAAAAGACATATGACAATGTTTTTTCCAATACAAATGGTAAAAATCAATGTGTTTTTATTAGAATTAACTAAAATGTTCCTGATTTTCCGTTTATATTACCGATGGAAGATGTACACGTAAAACCGCTCTAATCCGGCTGAAACCTCGATATATGCAATAAAAACATAACTTCTCCCCTTTTCAACATCTTACTCAGTATTTAAACGGGAAACAAATAGTTGATTGAAAATGAAGTATTTAAGGTTAATTTCTAATCAATTATGTGTTTGCATCATTTTTTTCGTTTATTTAATGAATTAATAACAATAAACTGAAAATTCACAAAAACGTGGAAAAACGGCAAAATATTGCCTAATTCGATGGTATTTAGTTTAAATCACAAAAAAGAAAAGAGGATGATAAACGTCAAAATATTGTTAATTCAATGATTTTTAGTACAAAACAAAACGTAAGAAAACTTGCTTAAAAATGCAAAATTTGCGAAATTCTGAGATTTGAAGGCCAAATCACATATCGTGAGAAAACATGAAGTGGTATCGAAATATTGGTAAAACGAGTATATTTACGTAATGTCACACTACATGAAAAACGTGAAAAAAATCGCTATTTTTCCAAATTTGAGGAAATCATACTTCAAATCATAAAGCGAGGTTTC